>NW_022589729.1:10937707-11072150 GCF_004348235.1 Phoca vitulina
TGAAGGGATAGAATATGACTTTAAAAATGAAAAATAAAAATGTTTTTTTTTTTTAAAAAGGGATTGATAAGATGTTGGTTGAAAAAGGGAAAAAGAAAAATTCAAAAAAAAGAAAAAAGGAAAAAAGAAAAAAAGTTAAAAAAAAATAATAATAATTAACTTTGAAAGACTAAAGAATCATGGTAAAAAAGCCATGAATTCTATGTGCAGTATTCCCCTAGCGCTGGAGTTCTGCCGTTCTCATTGATCGATAAACTTGGTCTTGGCTGGCTGTTCTCGCTGATCTTCTGGGGGAGGGGCCTGTTGCCTTGGTTCCCAAATGTCTTTGCCGGAGGCAAAATTGCCCCGCCCTTGCCGGTCCGGGCTAAGTAATCTGCTCGGGTTTGCTTTCCGGAGCTTTTGTTCCCTGCAAGCTTTCCGTACAGCTTTGGAGGCGGAGAGTGAAAATGGCGGCCTCCCAGTCTCCGCCCCGGCGGAGCCGAGAACTCGGGGTCCCGCTCCTCAGCGAGCCCCCAGAGAAAAGCGGTCAGTCACTCCCGTCTCCCCGGTCTCCGGCCACACTCCGCGCTCACTCGGCCTGTGACCGCGCCTTTCTATCTGGCACCCGACCCCGGGTGGAGTCTCCGAACCCAGCAGATCCCCGCGGTGCGCTCCCGCACCTCTCCTCCCGGGGGAAGAAGGTGAGTCTCCCCGGATCTGCCGCTTGTTGGGTCCCTGCTGGAGGAGCAGTGGCCTGACTGTGCCGCGGATCACGGTCTATGGCAACCCCGAGCTGAGAGCCCGCGCCTGGGCTCCGTCTCTGCAGCCGGCTTCCCTGCTCCGATACCTGGGAGCTCTGCCGCACTCAGGCACCCCCGGTCTTCCTGTGACCCCGAGGGTCCTGAGACCACACTGTCCCGCGAGGGTTCCACCCCCCACTTCGCCACCAGAGTGACGTCCCTCGGCAGAGCAGACTTCTAAAAGTTCCGATTTTGTGCTCTGCTGCTCTATCACTTGCCAGAAGCGGCCGACGGAGGCCCCTCCCCCGCCGTCTATCCTCCCGAATATCGCCTCGGATTCACTTCTCCGCACGTCCTACCTTCCAGAAAGTGGTCGCTTTTCTGTTCAGAGAGTTGTTGCTATTCTTTTCTTCGATCTCCTGTTGCGTTTGTAGGTGTTCAGAATGGTTTGATCCCTATCCAGCTGAATTCCTGAGAGGAGACGAAATCCAGGTCTCCTACTCCTCCCCAATGTAACTTTAAAGAAGCTGTTCCTTAATCATAAGAATCATTTTTATTATCATTTCCAAAATCACAAAAGGTGTTGTTTCATGTTTGTTTAATGTAAGTCAAATTCATTATCTCCTACCTGCAAGTTACTTTCAGAAACAAATAAAATGACTTCAAATTTTTATTATTGAAAAAAATGCATATTCTTTAGTAAAGACAATAAACGTGGTCTTAAAAAAAAGCTTTTCAGTGTATGCTTTTCTTTTTCCTCTATGCAAATTCATCATATATAACTGTAAATGTTTCCTTAGTAGAACTTTTCCTTAGCTATATTCTCTCTGTTCCAAAGTTTCCTATTTTGGAACATAATTATGCCACTGACTAAGCAATGTGGGATTTTGGTTTTATTAAAAGGGATCTAGCTACTTACTTTATATGTCAACAAAATCATTTCTGCATGCAAAGAGGAGTTCAACAAATGGCAAAAGCCACTTTCAAAAATCTGTCCCTTGAGAATATGAGTGAATATTCTGATATTGGTTAATTAAATGGGGAGTACTCATTTTACGAAGATGATTATTCCTCATTACTTTATCACAATGAAAGCATGTATGATGACCACATACAATTTAATATACTTGGCTCCTGTGGATGATTCTACATTGTTTTTGTCTCCTTGATGAATTATTTAACTTGAGAAACTGCTAGTATTTTTCCTGTGGAAACCAAGCCTATTACCCGTGCCCATATGTCTGTAGTAAGAGCAATTGGGAATACAGAAACCTTGCATCTGGAAGGAGTTAGCTTTGCTTCCTCTGTAATGGCTTCCAATCATTCTTTCTAAAAAACCCAGTCTTACAGAAAAAGACTAGACTTTCATGCAAAACTCTGTTAAATTAACAGTTCATCATTTTATAGTACACTATAATAGAACTCTCTGTTCAGTCATGTGCTCTTGTTCACACTCCTGAAATCTCATTACCCAGTCAGTCTTAGACATATGGCTGAGTCTATAGCTACTTACTTCTTAAAAGAGGACTGAAGTTAGTCTCCTTAACTCATTTATCAAATACGCATGTAAAATGTGATCTTATATGACATTTTCATTTCGTTTGCTTTTCCTTTTTTTTCTTTTCTTTTTCTTTATTTCCTTCCTTCTTCTTCTTCTTTTTTTAAATTAGATTCAGTTTATTTCAAACACACCTAACTTCTTTCTTAGACATTACTTCTCATACTCAAGAGCTATAAAAATATGATGCCAGGTGAGAAGTATTATGCTGTATGTACTGAAATTAGATTGTTAGTAACATGCCCAACATGCAGGCTTTTGTTGAATTGTTAAATTTGCCATTTACGAATTGCTGTGCCTAAAGCTATTTGCAGCTTTGGTTTGGTGGGCAATTGTATGTTCCTTCTTGTTTGGGTTGCTATATATTGTTTTTTGAGTATTCTGTTGATTTCCAGTAGTAAATAACACTGGTGTGTTCCCATGAGTGTAGGATGCTTTTGTGGTTTGAAAAAACAGTTGTTAATTTAGCTGTATACCAAATTAGATCCTGAACTATGGAGCACTCATACACAGGATGCTCAAGGTGGGTCAAGTTATTTCAAAAATAGACATCAATTGTGTTATATATTTAGTCCATTTTCCCTGTTTATCATGATATTGCTGTCTTTCAGTGGGGTACTATTACCTCATTGCCTCCATTCTAGGGGAAACTTTTCTAAAGCAGCCATTTGTATTGCTTTAATAATCTCAGGGTGGCCCCTTGTGAGGGGGCAGAGTAACTACACCAATAGGTTTCTTCTCAGGTTGGCTTTGCTACACACATTCTCATTATTGTTTCTATTTCCAGTAAGGAAGGTAGTGTGTGTATTTTTTTTAAGGACCCTCTAGAAGAGTAACAGAGGTTATTTCCCTCAAATATTTTCCAAATGCTTCTTAATGGTGGTCTTGGTAGGCCTGGCAGATTTTGTCAAGTAAGTAGTTGTTATTTTAGGTGGAGAACTCCCATTTGGAGAGCAGTCGGATTTCTCCATGGGATTTAATGTCTTTTACAAGAATCACTGTTGCTGTAACATCCAAGAGCTATGTTGTTGATGGTACACAGCCAGCACTGCAGTTGTTGAACTCAGTTCCACTGAGTGTTATGTAGCACTGGCAGCTGGTATTGCAAGGTAAGGTGAGGGAAGAATGTACAAGCTGGTTGTACTTCTGACCTTTTAGACACACCTTGGCTAAGGTGCTTATATGTTTTTACACATAGCCTGTTTTTGTTTATATTGATTAGCAGCCATTGAGGAAATCCATGGTGTACTAAGATGGGCAGAGGGGGAGCCAATGTGGCAATTTTCACCCCGTCTCTTTATCCCAAATGTCTCTGCTTGGCCTTGTGTTTTCCAGCCCGGATTTTCCAAAGTCCTAAATAGTTAACTCATTAGCCCCTAGTCAAGAGTTAGGAAGAATATGAACCTCAGGAAAATGTTTGTCAAGGGCAACCTCTATTGCTATGAATACTGCATGCATATCAGTTCATTTGACACTTGGGTCTATTCCTCATATGGAAATTGGAGTGTTTAAATAGAGGTGACAGGTTTCAGCTGTGCATTGTCTGGCTCCCTTACACTCCTTGTTCACTGCATCAGTAAGGAAAAACCATTGCTTGTCTTGGTTTGAGAATGCTGACCGTCCTCCTTTTAATTCCTACTGAGCAAGAGGTGGGGACATTTCTGAAGGTTTTGTCAAGTGAGCCTCAATGGCAGAGTATGGTTATTTCCTCATTTCTTCCAGTAGAGCCAGAATTAGTTCAATCATGTAGGTGTAATTTCCATTTTAATAAAAAGGCTTCTGTTGATGATCCAATTTTACATGGAGATTTTTCCATTACTTATGGCATAATAAGAATCTCAGTCCATAGAGTAATTGACTCTGTCCCTATAAAGGCTTCAGTTAAGATAAATGTCCACTATGCCACCAGGAATTGCCTCTTTAGTAGTTAAAATCTTTGGGCTGAGTCTGGAAACCACTTATACCAAAAGCCGATGGGTAGGCATGTACTTGTCCATTTGGGCCAGAGGTTCCTGGAAACAAACTTAGGGGTGGCTCAAACTTACAATTCTAAGTCCTGTTTTCAAGGCTCCTGTGGGAAAGCCAAATTGATAGCCTCTTTCAGTTTACCTAATGCCTGTCATTGTTTAGGTCCCAGTGAAATGTAGAGGAAAGGAGGTGACTCAATAATGAAGGCCAACAAATATTGGAGGTGACGAATGTGTTGGTACCAGGATCTAAACATTTCTAGTAAGTATTGGATCCTCTTTACCAATGTAGGAGATTGGAGCACTAGGAATTTATCTTTTAAGCTACAAGTTGGGAACAGTAGCTCTTCTAAGTTCCAGATGTAGCTCCTAGTTTAAGATACTGAGAAGTCCCTCATACCTTACGTGGGGCAATTGCTCATACCCTCTCAGTGAGGTGTTCACTCACATTTATGATGACCTGTGAGATAGTGTCTTGGTCAGATCCTGTGAGGAGGATGTCATTTATATATGCCAAAGCTGAGTTTCCGGTGGGAGTGAGGAGCAAATATCTATGTATATAGGCAAAGCCTGTATGTGATCAGGAAAAGGTATACTATTGACCCTAAAAGACGAAGGTAAATTGTGGTTGACTCTCCTGTCATATATTTATTGAATAGAACATATTAGCCAAGTCTATGACAGCAACCATTTGCCCATGTCATTTTGAATGCCATCCTTTAAAGTATAGATATCTGGTGGAGGTAGGTGCTTACAAAGAGAGATGTATTTAACTTTCTCTAGTCGACAGTCTACACTTATTAGCAGTGACTTTCAGCACAGGTCATAATGGGAAATTGAAAGAAGAATGGCAGAAATCAGTACCCCTTCTTTAAATTAGTGTCTTGCCCAGCCTTACCTAAGTCAGTACTTTATCATATTTACCACCCACATTGGTAAGGGAAGGTTAACTGTTTCTTTCCAAGTCATGCCCATCAATCAATAGGTCTAAAAGCCTTAGATGTGTTTTATTAGGTTACCTGCTGACTGAGGATGTCCAAATAATGGGAAAAGTGATAGACTCCTGGAACGGGGAACGGTAACAATCAGACAGAAGCATCTTTTAATAAAACTGGGCCAATTTTATTATTCAAATTCATTAACTTTAATTAATCTTCCTCTCAAGCCAATAATCTCCTGGGGCTGGTGGAGGAGGGTGGAAATGCCTTCAAAGCATGAGTGCTTCCAGGGATTAGGAAGATTTGAACATCATTTTCCCACAGGGCCAGCTAGACAATGTTTATCTGTTTGCTCATTCATTCACTGAGTCCAAACTACAGTAAATGTGGTAAAAGAGTGATTGTCTACTAAAAGGGGCCAATTTTCAAGGCATACAGATCCCTATGTAGGGGCAGGTCCCTGTCACCAACTAGGACTGGAGGCAAGTGGGGAAGTTTAGGCTGTTTCCAAAAAAGACACCTGTCACAGACTGTAATTTAATTCTAATAAGTATTGTAATTGTTCCACCAATTTACCAGATATTATCCAATTTAGAGCCCTTTGTCCCTTACAGTCCAAAATAAACTCTTTTGTACATCTTAGATTCATACTTAAGCAGGGGCCTGGCTGTAGGTAGTTTGTTTGACCTAGGAAGGGGTGGCCTCTCCAGTGATAGTAATTTAGATTAAGTCCAGGTGCAGACTATAGAATTAACAAGCAACACTTGACTCAGAGTTTGTCTCCCACGAGTTTCTATTGAATACAGGACAGTTATGTCTTTTTGAATTATTTCAGCATTAACCATTATCTCCAGTAAAGGGGATTTGTATTTGTTGGGAGGCCCCCGAGAAACAACTGGATGGACTCAGTACTCAAGTCAGCCTCCTCCAGACTTCACAAGTCATCCAACACTGTCCATTGTCTGATAAACCCAGTCCAACATCCCTAGCTGAAGATCTTTGGCCTCAGCTAATGTTTTCTCTTGATAGTTAGCCTGTCCATGTAGACCTAATGTAAGGTATACTGCCCTCCATGCCATAGAAATCCATACCAAAGTTTATGTGGACAGGGATCCAAAGCTTCCTCTGGGGGTCATCCCCACCTTCCCCACTAACTGTGGGGATCCTTTGGTAGGGACACCATTTTCTCATCCTTATTATGGCAGCCAACTGTTTAAATTCAGACTCGGGTAGATAGAGCTCCCTCCCTGCCAGACACACCATACCTGCAGGCAGCCCCTTTTCATTTAGTTCTTGGATAGATCCTTAAAGAGAGTCTGGGCCTCAGGGTGAGAAAAAACACGTTACCTCCTCCAAAGGACAACCAACTTGACCCTCCCCATTTTTCTTTTTCTGTCTTTATTATTTTGCTGGTGGTTACCAGCAGAGCAAATCATTCTCGCTACTATCATGGTGGGTTTTTCCTACCTTACCCACTAGAAGGCAGTCCTCTTCCCCAGGATTCTTCCCTCTGGCCTTCTCCGAGTTTAAACCTCCTCTCCAGATGGCAACCTGATGAAAAGCAGCTGTAAGCAAGGCCCAACATGCATCTCCGTGGTTTGAAGCCCCTGTTTAGTAGGATATCCACTACCTTCCAAGTCCTGAGAGGGGTAGGAATATAAACCTCCTCGCCTTTGGTCACTTTAAGTAATGCTTTAGCAGACTCAGCCCAGGGGTTGGTTTTGGATATCACTCTGGGGATGGGCTGGAATGACACCATGCACAACAACAAATCCTAGGGTGACAGCTGCAGAGGCATGCCAACTGTTTACAAAGGTATCTCCCCCAATTGCTCTTAGAAGGCCGGCCTTGGCCTGACATCTATGGCTTATTGGCTTATTTACCTGCCATAGGGGTCCCCGGGGAGGAGAATGTCCTCTTGTTGGAGTACCCCAAATCATCAGGTATAGGGACTTCATTCACAGGGCCCTTTCTGGGTGATGGGGAGTCCACCCTTGGTACAGTGGCCTGCTCTCCTCCCCTTTTTTATTTAGGCTCACAGGTCTTACAATCTCCAGAATCTATCCAGTGGGGACCTAGGCATGCACACTGACCTCCAACAGCTTGGCACCTCTGAGAGACAGCAAGAAATATAGAATGTAATACCACACAGAGCAATGACATACCAAACTGAGTCCAGGTGTTCCAAATTTTGAGCCCCAACCATTTAAGACCATCTAGGATCATTTTGCCAACTGATTGTCCTATTGACTGGGTAGATCCCGTTATCTATTTCCTGATAAACTCCAAAAATCCTCACCTTTTCTTCATCACCACTTTTAAGTGGTTTGAGGGATTTTAAGTCTGATCAAGGAAGAAGATATGACCAGGATGTGGAGTTGGAAGACATCTGAAGAGGTTATAAAGCATAGATTCCAAAAACTAGAAAGACATCAAGGAGACTAACAAATGCAAGGAGTCTATCTAAGGAGGATAAACACAGACATACACCACACCTATGCACAACACAGCTAAATCTCCTGAAAACAAATGACAAAAACATTTCTAGGAGTGGCCAGAGGAGGGAGGGTGACATACTATCACCCTCATGGAAGCAAAGATAAGGCCATTATTTGACTTCCTATGTTAGTTTCCTAGGACTACTACAACAAATTAGCACAAACTTGGTTGCTTAAGACAAGAGAAATTTTTTTGTCTCACCGTTCAAGAGCCCAAAGGTCCAAAATCAAGGTGTCAGCAGGACCATACTCCTCCAAATGCTCTATAGGAGAACCTTTCCTTACCTATTCCAGCTCCTGGTGGCTTCTGGCATTCCCTGACTTACGTAAACATAACTCCGATGTCTGCATCTGTCTTCTCATGACATTCTCCCTGCAACTCTGTGTCTTCAGATAACTGTCTTATAAGGACACCAGTCATACTGGTGTGGATAAGAGGCCCATATTACTTCCATGGTGACCTTATATTAAATAATTACATCCGCAACAACCTGTTTCCAAACAAAGTCATGTTCTGAGGTCTTGGAGGTTAGGACTTTCACATATCTTTCTTGGGGAACATAATTCAATCAATAACAAGCAATAAGATATCATTTTGTACCTATTAGACTGAAAACTGGAAAATGTCAAATGTTTACATGCGCATGGGTCTCTTAGAAACCTCATGGCTGACTTTGTGATTGTAAATTGGTACCACTATTGTGGAGAATAAACTGCCAACATGTACAGTCTCAATTAAGTGTGCATGTGCATATGTGTATGTGTGTGTATATATATGGTCTCATCTATACACTAAGATGTAGAAATCATCTTCCTGGGTATCTATTCAAAAGACTCAGGTCCAAAAAGAACAAATATGAAGATTCTATATTGTTTTTAGCAGAAAGGAACCAGAGAACCTGCTTCTGAAGCTCCATCCCAGAAGCAGGTAAGCAATGTGGTATGAATGCTCAACATGGAACATTACAGATCACCTAGAAAAAAGAGAATAGATGTGCACATGGAAATATGAATATATCTTTCAAAAATAGTATTTAGGGATAAAAGTAAAATGAAGAACAAAATGATTCTTAACGCAAATACTGTGTACATACATTAAACTTTGACAAAACATAAAACAAATTTCACCTGAACACAGATAAACAACAGCATATGAATTAAACTAGTAATAATGTTATGGAGATAAAAGGGAGCAGATAACCAAAGATTAATTCGGTAAAATAAGAGGAAGGCATTGCATGACAGTATGCCAAACTGAATACACAGAGGCATACCAAGGAGCAAGATTAACTCACAATTTGACTCCTAGGATGTGGTAGGCAGATTTACAGAATGAACCTGAATGACCCATATACCTATATAATTTCTTCCCCTTCTGTGTGGGCAGCATCTCTGAATATGATGAGCAATCACTCTTTTGATTATGTTCTGTTATACAGCAAAAGGAAGTCTACAGATGCAGTTAAGGTCCTTAATCAGTGGTCTTTGAGTTAATCAAAAGACAGACTGGATTAGCAGGACTTAATCAGACAAAGCTTTCCGATCAGAGAGATCCCCATGCTATCCTTGAACAGGTAAAGTCTCAAGTGGTGAATGGCTCTAGGGAGGGTGTCACATGGCAAGAGCCTGGGGTCAGCCTCTAGCTCAGTTTACAGCTCCCAGGAAAACAAGAACTTTGGTCTTACAGCCACAAACAATTGGATTACACCAACATCCCTGTGAGCTGGGAGAGGATTCAGGGTTCCAGGAATGAATGGAGCCCAGCCAAACAACACTGATTGCTGCCTTGTGAGACATGAGCAGAGGACCCAGAGAGACTATGCCAGACTCCTAACCTAAGTATACCGAGATAGTCGATTTTAAGCCTCTAAGTTTGTGATAATTTGTTACATATCATGTTAGTTCATCATCTATTGGTTAGTTCATGCAGATTTTACCAGTTGCTGCACTAGAAGTGTTGGATACCAAAAAAGATGATTAAAAAAAAAAAAAAAACTGGAAAAAATAGGATAGGTCACGGCCCTCAAAAAGCTTATCTTATCATAAAACAATAAATTATAATAGATCTTGGTATGTGTGGTGTAAATGCCTAACTTCAAGCTTTTAATTGCTGAGGCATCCTTTTGAAGAGACCCATCTTAAACATATTGCCAGCTGTACGACACTGATACTAGCAAAACCACCAAATAAGGAACCAGGTCATCCCCACCCATGAAGTTACCTCTTTCAGAAAGTCCCAGGGAACCTGAATAATTGACCCTTGAGTGACTCTGGTTCTCTCTTTCCATGCTCTGATTTCCATTCTTATGCTTAAATTAATCAATAAAGAGTGAACCCATGAAACCCTAGACACCACACCCTCAACTCTAATAAAGGCAGAGCTCCAGCACCACAGTCTGTCTCTGCCTCTATCTCGGTCTGGGTCTTTCTCCCTGCAACCTTTCTGTGTGGCCTTTAGGACTTGTGAGTCATCTTGTTACTTAAAATTCCTTGAATGGTTTAGCTGAAGTGCTTCCTACAATCTATAATAAGACCACAAGGGCTGGTCCAGCAACAACACTGGTTCTAGTAGAAGAAATATCTGTGGAGGCGCCCTACTAGTAATACGGGCAATTGAGGGCCCAAGCATTCCTAGCATTTCTATCAATAGGCTGGGACAGACACAATACTATGTTAATATAAGGCAAAAGAGTAACATGAATAACATGCAATAGTGCCCTTTGAAACCTGTGTTCATAGTGAATTCTCACTTCCTTGACACTATTTTTTGGAGATCTTACTCTCTTTTGCACTCTCTGGTTATATTAGTCTATTTTCCTCTTTATGATAAGCTGAAATGTGTTAAAGTTTTAGCAGATGAATTCTATTTTTTAGTCTTTTGGAAAGCAAAGAAAAACTTTACTTGAATTCTGTCCTCTAGTAGGGAGCACAGGTTGAGTTTAAAGGACTGAGATGACCTCATTAGGAACATAAAGCTAAACATTCTTGAAGATTATTGAACAAATTTCCTAGAGGTTTTATTTACTAACAGGCTGAATCACAGCTTTATGACAGCTTCTGGAAGATCTCTTATACACCCCCCTCCACCCTTCCTTTTAATAAATCCAGGGATAGTTTGTATTGAAACATGTTAAGAGCCAGGCTAATTAAAATTATATGTATTTATTAAATAAATAAATAGATTTATTTTGGAAATGCCAGAATAAAATATAATCATTCAATCTGTAATTAGTATTTGAGCAATAATGTGTATCAATTGCATTTTCACTTTATCGATCATATTTAATTACTAATTTAATATTTGTCACTTTTAATGCATAATGTAAGGTGGTCTCTATTAAAAGGAAATTACATCGTTTTGGGGGAAACCTATTTTTGACAATAGCAATGCTTTGTATGAGAATTCATTTTATTTTCTTTCTGTATTCTCAGGAAAAATTTTATTCCCTAGGTCAGGTTTTATGACTGATTTTTGGCCAGGGGAATATGGGTAAGAACGATATACATGACTTCCAGACATGACCATAAATCCTATTGGGAGAACTTTCACTTTATTTATTCAACCCTTTTTCAGTGACCAAGAAAGTCATGTTGAAGCTGGTAAACTCAAAATATGGAAGAAGTTTGAATATTTAAACGACTGTATGTAACAGAGCCCTCGCTGACCACATTAGACAGTAACACGAGAAGCAATAATGCTATTGCATTAGGCCACTGCTATTTTGGGTTTATTTTACTGCAGCATATCTTACCTTACTCTAATACAATAATCAATATAGTTTTATTCACCTTCCAAAGTAGCATTTTCAAATTTGACAAGGGATATATTGTTTGGTCAGCAGAATTTTTTTCAAATTAATTTTGAATGCCTTTAGATGCCAAATATACTATTTAATTACTATTTCCTTGTTATTACACCCCTTCTTCATTAATTTTTTTATTTGCCAGGCCCTAGAATCCATTTGGTTTTGCAGGCCATTGCTATATAATGAGTTTTATTTAATATCATCTAATGATGAGCAAGCAAATGCCAGCTTTTGTGTACTTTTCTGTATATATGAGTTATGTGCTTCTCAAAGATACACATAACAGTAACAGTTGGATAAATTTTGAAGCCTGGTCTTTTCAGAAAATACTGCATATGGATAAGAAAAAATGTAATAATATAACCTGAAATATGGAACTATCCCATCTAGGTAGAAAGCTAGGTTTAAAAATCAGTATTAAATATGCAATGCACCTTGCAAAAATTTATGTGACTATTAACAAAATGATAAATAGATAACTGCAGACCATCTTGCAATATTTATAAGTATGGGATTAAAGCCTCTCAAAATAAAAACTCTGTGTCCTGAGCATATAAACTAAAGTTTATGGGATTTAATTAAAGTGGGCTATGGTTCCAGGCAGGAATATGCTACTAGATTCAAGCTTCTCCTGATGCTATGCAAATATTACACTTGCCCAAGCAGGGCCAAAAGTCCATCACAAAACCTTTTTAAGGTACTTATAATTTTATTTTCATAGAGAAATTTATAAATGGTGGATGGATAAGAGGCAGGATACCATATGAAAGTAGTCCTAATAGATAAATTCTAGATATCTTTTCTTAATCCTAAACCAATATCTGATTCTTTCTTTTTCGTCAGTTCCCCAGAATTGTTTTGAACATCGTATTTCCCATCATTTTATTGACTGGCCCTTTTGTTTTAAAGACTTTAATAGTAACTATTGCAGTAAAATGGACAATATCTAACATCAATGCTGAATAAGTGAAAGATCTTACAGAGTCATTGTCACAGACCAATGATATTGACACTTTTTCTTAAATGGGCTTAGAGAAACTCTCTCGCATACTGCTTAGAATTACCTGGTGGGATGATCTTACCAAACAAAATGTAGGCAAATATTGCTACGCTTCATAAGATTCTAATTCTCTGATGTGAGACTAAGATTATAATTCTCTGCTATTAGCCACTTCCTTAAATATGCCTCAAGTGTACACTATTTACAGTGTACACTACTTGTCAGCACTTCCACCCTTGTTCTCTCAAGATGTCTCATTCATTACAACACAAGCAATTCCTCTGTAGTGCTTATGACTTTTCTATAGTTATTTTTCAGGTGATTTAGTCCTCATTTCTGGAGGTCTATCTGAGTCTGTACTCTAGAAACAAACAAAATTGTAGTGATTGTATAGTTGTATTCGAATAACCATACAGACATGAACTCCATAGATATGAAATTCTATCTAGTTCCTTAATGTAATTCCAGTATGCTTTCAAACTGTCCTATAGTCCTAAAAGTAATCTGTTTTTAGTCATTTATGTATATATTCCACACACACTTACTAAGCAAGCCGAGATCCTAATCAGGAGAAAGGACCAGAAGGGTGAGTGTGACCCTTAAGGCTGTTTTTCTACTATGTCAAAATATGTAATGATGCAAATATCTTGTAATACTTTCAATATAATAGGAAAAAAATTAAGACCATAATGATATGAATAGATAAATGAATAATGTGTAAGTTCCATGAGGAACAGAATATTTATATAGTTTTAAAATCTTCCCCATCAATTATTAATTACAGCTGACATTAATTACAAATGCTTCTGGTAACTCCTACTCCACCAAATGTCTAATACTACAAAACAAAATAACTGCCATGATGGGGTTTGCATTTGGAAAAAAGGAATGGTGCTATTTCTCATTTTTGTTCCTGCCCCCCTTTTTTTATTACCTGATTACAGGTGTAATCTGATTTAGGGGAGATAAAACTTGGAGAAAAATTCTTCAGTCTTACTGGCTTGAAGAAACAGAGGACAGAGTTTCGAGCCACCCTATCTGGAAAATGAGAAGTTCCATATAGCAGGGAACCTGAGAAACAGTGCCAAATTATATGAATACATTCTGCTCAAATTTCTGACTAATCTCTAAACTTTCATGTTCAAGGCAGCCTCAAGAAGCCTACCTAAGTTTTAAAAAGCTAAAGAAAATTTCACATAGTATCCACCTCAGGGAAGACACAAATTAGATTTTGAGTCATGCCAAATTAACTGAATACTAAAACAAACAAAAATATATTCTTCTGAGGAACATAACAGAATCTAGAGACTCTAAAATGTAGCATCAGGATACAATACATACATTAATACATAAAAAGAAACACAGAAGTGTGACCTAAACTCAAGAGAACACAATAGAGAATGCCCCCAAGATAACATCGTTATTGAAATTAGCAGACAAGGATTTTAAAGCAGCTATTATAACTTCTCAAGGATATAAAATTAGTCATGATGAATGAAAAAATAGGAAATGTCAGCAGTGAAAGGGAAACTATTTTGTCTGTCTGAAAATTTATTTCGTTCCCTTTCATTTCTTAATTTTTCCCCAGGGATAGAGAGTTCCAAATTGACTGTTGTAGTGGGCTGAATAGTGTCCCACACAAAGGCAAAATATCCTAATCCTCAGAACCAGTGAATGTTACCTTATATGGTAAAGTTTTTGTGGATGTAATATGGTAAGGATTTTGAGATGATGAGATGATTCTGGAATATCTGGATGATTCCTAAATGCCACCAAAAGTGTCCTGAGGGATAATGAGAGAATAGACACACAAAAAGGAGAAGGCGATATGAAGATGCAGGCAGATATTAGAGTGATGTGTCAACAAGACAAGAAATACTAGCACACACCAGAACCTGGAAGAGGCAATCAATGAATTCTCCCTGGAGTTTCTGGAGGAAGTGTGATCCAATACCTTGATTCCAGACTTGTCTTCAGAATTATGAGAGAATAAATTTCTGTTGTTTTAAGTTACCAAGTCTGATAATTTATTACAGTAGCCCTAATAACATACAGGTATTTGTACTAGATGTGTAGTGCTACTATAACAAATATCTAAAATTGAGGAAGTTACTTTGGAATTGGATAATAAGTAGAGGCTGAATGAATTTTGAATCCCATGATAGAATAAGACTAAGACTGCCTTAAGCAAACCATGGATAGATATATGGATGTTACAAGCATTTCTGGTGAGGGTTCAGTAGGAAGTGAGAAGAATGGTAGAGAAAACGTATATTATACAGAACACCTATATCAGAATAAGCATAATGTTGGTAGAAATATCAGTGTTAAAGGTATTTCTGGTGATGGCTGTGTCCTATACTTGCGTTGTCACACTCCCAAATTCTACAGGCAGGTAACAGACTGATAAAATTCCTCATATGCAAACATGTGCAACCCTTCAAGAAAAAGAGATGACTCCAATGGGGGAGTCTTGGGCTCAAAGGGCACATCTTTGGGCAAAAAAAAGCTGATCTATGATGTCAGAGGCCAGATCTATGGGCACAGAGATGGTATCTACCGGTGGTCACATGGGCTGGAATCTCATTATCCCTCAGGACACTTCTGGTGGCATTTAGGAATCATCCAGATATTCCAGAATCATCTCATCATCTCAAAATCCTTACCATATTACATCCACAAAAACTTTACCATATAAGGTAACATTCACTGGTTCTGAGGATTAGGATATTTTGCCTTTGTGTGGGACACTATTCAGCCCACTACAACAGTCAATTTGGAACATATGAACAACAGATGTTCAGCTGTGATGGATATTCAGCTGAGGAGAATTCTGAACAAAGTGTTTTGTTTCTCTTTTCCTACTACAGTAAAATGCAAGAGGAAAGACAAACTGAGGAAGGAACTGTTAGGTGAAAAGGAACTAGCATTTGATAATTTTTGGAGGTTCTTGGTCTATCTGTGTGGCAGAGGATGCTAGGATTAGGAAATCCACTGTTGGAAAGTATGCTCTGGAAAGAAGGTGAAGAATGTGCCTACACAACATTTTGCTGAAAAGATTAGGTGTGTGACTCATGGGTTTGCTCAACCATATCAGAAGTCAGGAACAGAATATATCTACAAAAGCTCTGTGGGGTACATTCTTGTCCAATTGTATGGATCTCTGTTACATCTGTGAAAGAACCAAAAGGTGTTTGAGAATTTTATATCAACAGAGGCACTACCATCTTGGTCTGAAATGGACAGAGACAGAATGAAATAAAAGAAGGTTGTCACACTCCCAAATTCTACAGGCAGGTAACAGACTGAAAAAATTCCTCATATGCAAACATGTGCAACCCTTCAAGAAAAAGAGATGACTCCAACGGGGGAGTCTTGGGCTCAAAGGGCACATCTTTGGGCAAAAAAAAGCTGATCTATGATGTCAGAGGCCAGATCTATGGGCACAGAGACGATACCTACCGGTGGTCACATGGGCTGGAATCTCATGCCACAGATTGTTGCTAGGTCTTGAACCTAATGAAATTTGACCTGCTGGATTTTGAAATTTCTTCGGACTGGTGACCCCTTGCTTCTTTCTATTTCTATCTTTTGAAATGGGAATGTCTATAATTATTATCCTATGCCTGTCCCACCATTGTATTTATGGTTTTATATGTCCATAGATGGAGAATAATTTTGTCTTAGATGGATTATATTCAGAATCTTACCTATATCTGATTTAAATAATTTAGATAATGAGAATTGGGACTTTGAAACTGATGATATTTAGATGCAGTTTTGGACTTGAGTTGATGCTGCACTGAGTAGAAATCATTCGTAAATCCATCTTGCTTGGGATTTTCATTTTGGGAAGCTTTTTGACTGCTCACTCAATTTTTACCTCTTACATGTCTATTCTGATTTTGTATTTCTTCTTGAATCATTTTTGGTAGTCTGTATCTTTCTGGGAATGTTTCCATTTTACCTAGCTTATCTAATTTGTTGACAAAATTATTCATAGTGTTCCATTCTTCACTGTATTGTTGGTAGTAATGTCCCCTCTATCATTTCTGCTTTTAAAAATCTGTATATTCTTTTTTTTATAAGTATAGCTAAAGTCTGTCAATTTTGTCAACTTTCTTTTGTTGATTTTATCTACTGTTTTTCTATACCCTATTTTGTTCTTTCTGATGTAATCTTTTTAGTGATTGCATTGGGTTTACTTTGTTTTATTTCTTATTAAGATATAGGATTATGTTATTGATATGATAATCTTTTTATATTTGGCAAATTAAGCACTTATAGCTATAAATTTCTCCTTTAGCATGGTTTGCACTGCAAGTTTTGTTATATTGTGTTTTGTTTTCATTTATCTAAAAGTGTTTCCTAAGTTCTCTCTTAATTTCTTCTTTGACCCCATGGATGTTTAGGAGTATGTTGTTTAATTTCTATATATTTGTGTGTTTCTTCCTCAAATTTCTTGCTGTTACTGATTTCTAATTTCATTCCATTATGGTTGGATAATATATTTTGGTGATTCCAAAATTTGCAATTTTATTTAGATTTGTTTTGTGGCCTAACATATGTCCTACATGCACTTGTGAGGCATATGTATTTTGCTATCATTACATAGGTTGTTCTACAGATACTTGCCTGGTATATTTGTTTTATAATGGTGTTCAAGTCTCCCATTTCCTTGTTGATATTCTGTCTAGTAGTTGTATACAGTATTGAAAATGAGACACTGAAGTCTCCAAATATTACTGTTTAATTGTCTATTTCTCCAGGTTAGGTACATAAAAAATCTATAATTTTTTATATTGTCATTGATCATTTGTCATTATAAAATATCCTTCTCTGTCTCTAGTTGTAATTTTATATTAAAGTCTATTTCACCTGATATTGATATGGCCACTCCAGCTCTATTTTGGTTAAGATCTGGATGGTATATATTTCCATCCTTTACTTTCAATCTAATGTCTTTGAATATAAAGTATATATACTGTGGACAATATATAGTTTGAGCATTTTTAAAATCCATTGAGACAATCCTGCCTTTTAGCATTTAATGAGAACATTGTTCTCAAACTTTTAGTTCTCTAGACATGGTTTTTTCTACCTCTTTGAACATCTTTATAATAACTAATTAAAGTCTGTGTCTACTTGGTCCAAAATCTGGTCATCTTTGGGGCTAGTTTAAACTGATAGTTTTTTGTTTTTCTATGGATTGGCCATACTTTCTTACTTTGCATGTCTTGTTTTTTGTTGTTATTGAAAACTAGACATTTGAAATTCTAAAATGTGACAACACATCTAATCAGAATCACACTCTATCTTCAGTGTTTGTTGTTTTTCCTGCTTGTGAGTTGTAATTGTTTTATTTACTGATTTTTGTGAATGGATTTTGTAGAATCTGTATTCTTTTTCATGTGGCCACTTCAGTCTCTAGTAGGTTAACTTAGTGGTTAGCTAATGATGGCATAGTGTTCTTTAAGTGACCAGAATCAATCTCCCAGGCCTTGCCAAGGGGCTTGGGGACATGCCTTCAACATTCAGCCAGGAAGTTTACAACTTTGTCTTAGATTTCACTTCCTGCTTTTGCAGAGCCTCAGTGTTAGCGTGAGGTGGCAGCATAGGGTGTTCTCAGGTCTGTCTTGATTATGCATACAACTCTATGCATGTGAGTGGCCTTCTAGATTCCCAGAAAAATGTCAGAACTCTTCAAATCCTCTATAGACATTTTCTTCATCAGCTTTTAAGCTCTTGGTTAATCTACTGTTTATCCCAACCCCTACCATTAGTTCAGACAGCTACAATGCTAAATATATATACCTATAAATGTCTTTTAAAACTTCCCCTAGGTAGAGACTTTTAGCACAGAGTGCAGGTCAAATAAAGATAAGCCATTTGAGTGGGATCTTCCAGAGAACCATCAAACAGGTCAAATAGTGACAATTTACTGGCCATGACAGTTTGAAAGAACTCCAGCTTCTTTCTGCTCCTTTCAGTCTGATCCCAGGAAGGTGGACCATTATTTTTCAAAGTTATTGCTTAGCTGAGGAACAGGACATGTGATTAGGGCACATCAAACTGTCACACACTTACTGTTCTTACTGAGATTCAACCATGTTCTTGAACAATCCAGGTGCTACAAGCCTTGATTAATTTCTGAAAAGACTGATTCTTCCAATTTTTGCCATTTTTTTCTTCATTGCTTTTATGGAAGGGTGAAATTTTGGAAGTATTTACTCTAATATCACCAAATTACTAATATCACCAAATTACTAATATCACCAAATTACAGTCTTAAATGTTAGTTTTATTACAATGTTTTTTAAATGTCTTCTATACCTAATCCCTTCTCTCTTCTCTATTTTCTCTTTGTTTCTGTTTCTCTTTAAATTTATTTTTATCCTCTCACTTATTCATCTTTCCCTTGTGACTCTTCTTTCTTGAGGAACAATGTATTCTTCCTTCTTTATTTTTGATATGATATTGTCTTTTTCTTCAACTTCTTTCCCAAATTCTAGAAGTCTTCATTTCATATCTTCTTGCTATTTGTCCTGCATTTCTATTCTGAATATGTGAATTTCAATTTAAGGTATTATTTTTTACAATATAAAAATATTTACATCGGGTATTATGTTATATATTTTCTCAAAATTTTGTCTGTAATATTTCAGCATGCTCTTTAATGGTTTAAGTTTATATTAAATTTTGTTAGAATTTCTTTTTACTAGTGCTTTTGCTTTTTATTTATCTTATTGTTTGTTGGCATTTTATTTTCCTGAAGATGAAAAATTTTGCTATGGGTGGGTGCAAAGGATTTATCACCACCCCTCCTATATATGTTATCTCCTATTATCCCCTGACTTGCTCACTGTGTTCCAGCCTACATTTAGCATGTTTTGGGAATATGCCAAATATGAACCTGTCTCAATGGCTTTTTCTCCAGATATATGCATTGCTTGCTCCCACATTTCTTTCGTTTCCATGTCTATGACCACATATCATCACACAGGAAGGACTTTTGTAACTAACAGAAAACTCTTGCTATTTTCACTATATATATATCACCTATAACACATGGCAGAAAATGATGGAATCATACATATTTTTTGACTCCCTTTATAAATATAAGCTTCATGATGGCAATGACTTCATTTTGTACATTGTTATATCACCAACACCTACAAGTCATGCACATAGTGGGGACTCAAAAATATTTATTGATTAAATGATGAATGCATCCTTTATGTTTTATACATTTATTTTAATCAAATATTGGTTTAGAATCCAGATATAGTCTTTCATACACTCTATTTATTCTTAAACTTTTGTCAAAAATTATAGTAAACTAGTAAACACATATAATATTGATATGATAGCAATTTAAAAAGATGTACTATAGTACATTGATGCCATGAAATTTAAAAATATATACAGTATTTTTTTTTTTTTTAAAGATTTTATTTATTTATATGACAGAGAGAGACACAGCAAGAGAGGCAACACAAACAGGGGGAGTGGGAGAGGAAGAAGCAGGCTTCCCGCTGAGCAGGGAGCCCGACGTGGGGCTCGATCCCAGGACCCTGGGATCATGACCTGAGCCGAAGGCAGACGCTTAACGACTGAGCCACCCAGGCGCCCCAAAAATATATACAGTATTAAAAGAGTCAATGATGTGACAAATCTCTCTTATCTTTTTTTTAAAGATTTTATTTGTTTATTTGACAGACAGAGACACAGTGAGAGAGGGAACACAAGCAGGGGAAATGGGAGACAAAGAAGCAGGCTTCCTGCTGAGCGGGGAGCCCGATGTGGGGCTCGATCCCAGGACCCCGGGACCATGACCCAAGCCGAAGGCAGACGCTTAACAACTGAGCCACCCAGGCGCCCCATGGATCTCTCTTATCTTTTGTTTATTATTGGTCTTGTTATTATAATAAAATACTAACTACAAATGTAGGTTTGCATATAAAACCTAAGGGAAAATTCTATTCTCAAATATCATCCTAGTTAAATATTTATATCCATTTGGTCACACTAAACTGACCTTTGTTATAAATTTCTGACTTTGCTCACATTAAATGATCTGCTCTGTATCATACACATAAAATTATCTCTAAGAGTCATAAAAATAGCTAACTCTTATTGAATGTTTCCATTTTCAAACTGGTTTGAAATGCTGTGCTCAACAACCCCCTAAAAAAGGTGTTTTTATGAGGGTAGGAGGAAACAGAGCACTGGGTAGTGAATTTACTTCATCAGCCAGAAAGACCAGTTAGCTGTAAGATCACTCAGGCAATCTGCAGTCCAGCAACTGTGTTCCAACCACCAACCTTTCTCTCATAGGACTGTGGCACAGAATGGTCATATTCAGCATATCATGAAATCAATATTATCCACTACTACATCAAGCAAATGCAGTCTATTTTAATTATACATTCATGTATGCTAAAGTTAAACCACTTCCAAAACAAATATTAGCTGTGTTTAGCTAGTGTATTTAAGCTAGCAAATCATCTATAATCAATACTTAAGTTTAAGGGTAAAATAAAGAAAGGTCTTAGAATGTTTAACCAATAATAATACTCCCATTTATTTACATACTTGACATAAACATTTATAATGAAAAGAAAATAAGTTAAATATAAAGTGTATACAGTACAGTAATGGTATACAGTGCCTAGATAAAAATGTCTACTAGGAGGGGCGCCTTGGTGGCTCAGTCAGTTAAGCATCTGCCTTCAGATCAGGTCAGGATCTCAGGTCCTGGGATGGAGCCCCATGTCAGGCTCCTTGCTTAGTGGGGACTCTGCTTCTCCCTCTCCCCCCTGCTCATGCTCTCTGTCTCTCTCTCTCTCCAATAAAGTCTTTTAAAAATGTCTACCAGGAATATATAACATCTCTGAAAAATATCACTAACAAAGCATCAAAATTAGCGGTGTGACAGTCATACATTGAAAATGATGTTAAAAAGTATAACTCAAATTATGTTTTATTTTATATGCTAATTATTGGTAAGTATCACCACATATTTAAAACAAAATTTTGTTGTTTGGGCACTTTCATGAGGCTGAAATCATAAAAAACATTAACTCTCTACAACTATAAAGACAGATTCTTAGAATTTGGGAACAGAAAATCTCCAAGGAATTGGAATACTATCCTAATCATGTCTCCAGCTAGTCATTACAACACGATTAAGATTGTTTGGTTAATTTAGTATACATAGGTTGGCATAACTAATGCAAACATGATCAGTGGAATTCATAAATGTAAAGATAATGCTGAACTATACTGAAATAGGGTATTATATTTACAATTTCTAAGTAGGCTTAAATTGCATTTCTTGGGGTAAAGAAATGCTCATCGAAGCACCAGAAAGAATATTTGTGCACCAGTGACCCAATAAACCTCCTTTTTCCATAGTGACTGTACCAATTTATATTCCTACCAATAGTGTACAAGGGTTCCCTTTTCTCCATATTTTTGCCAACACTTATTATAATTTGTCTTTTTTTGATAATAGCCAGTCTGACAGGTGTGAGGTGATTTGATTGTGGTTGTGATTTGTAGTTCCTTAATGATTAGTGATGCTGAGTATCTTTTCATGTGCCTGTTGGCCATCTGTATGTCTTGGAAAGATGTCTATTCAAGCCCTCTGCCCATTTTTTAATCAGGTTATTCATTTTTTTGATATTAAGTTGTGTACATTTTCTACAATATTTTGGATATTAATCCTTATGAGATGGATGATCCACCAATAACCTCTCCCATTCAGTATATTCCCTTTTTGTTTTATGTGGTTTCCTTTGCTGGACAAAAGCTTTTAAGTTTGACATAATCCCATTTGTTCATTTTAGGTTTTGCTGCCCTTGCATGAGGAGACCAGTTCAAAAAAAAAAAAAAAAATTGCTAAGACCAATGTCAAGGAGAGCACTATTTATGTTTTCTTCTAGGAGTTCTATGGTATCAGGTCTTACATTCATGTATTTAATCCATTTTGAATTTATTTTTGTCTATGGTATAAAGGAGTGGCGCAGTTTCATTCTTTTGCATGTAGTTGTCCGGTTTTCTGAACACCACTTATTGAAGAGACTGTCTTTCCCTTATTGTATATTCTTGCCTCCTTTCTCACAGAATGATGACCATATATGTATGGGTTTATTTCTGGGCTCTTTATTCTATTCCATTGCTTTATGTGTCTGTTTTCATGCCAGTACTATACTGTTTTGATTATTATAGCTTTATAGTATAGTTTGAAATCAGGGAATGTGGTATTTTTAGCTTTGTTCTTTCTCAAGATTGCTTTTTGGGGTCTTTTATGTTTCCAAACAAATTTTAGGATCCTTTGTTCTATTTCTGTGAAAAATGCCATTGGTATTTTGATGGGTATTGCAGTGAATCTGTAGACAGCTTTGGGTAGTATGGACATTTTAACAACATTAATTTTTCCAATCCATAAGCATGGAATATCTTTCCATTTATTGGTGTCACTGAAGACTTTTTAAATAATACCCATCAGGCTGGCTCTGTGGCTTGGTTGGCTAAAGCGCCTGTCTCGTAAATAATACCCATCAGGCAATAGAGAGAAACTGTCCTGCCAGCCACATCTTTAAGATCTCTTCCATAGGACATCCAGTCCTCCACATCTCACCACAGAAGTTCAAAATCTGCGTAATTTTGTCTGCTTCATGTTCCCTGCCAACTCCTCCCTGCTATAAACAGATACCGCTTGCCTCATGTTCTCAAGGTCAAGAGTGTTACTGTTTTTTTTTAAAATTTTATTTATTTTGAGAGAGAGAGAGAGAGAGAGAGAGCACGCACGCACAAGTGGGGGAGAGGCAGAGGGAGAGAATCTCAAGTAGGCTCCATGCTGAGTGTGGAGCCCAACTAGGGGTTCCATTTCACAACCCTGAGATTATGACCTGATCCGAAATCGAGAGTCAGACACTTAACAAACTGAGCCACCCAGGCACCCCAATAATGTGTACTGTTAAGAAGAGCAGAACATTGTAAGCTGTTTGATGTCTAAAGTTAATAATACGCCATAAAATTAGTATTTAAATTAATCTAACATTTTGGGGGGATGGATTATTTAAGATCTCCACCAATATTACTTTCTCATCAGCAAGCTAATATACATAAAACAATGCAATTGTCTCATGTCAGTTCCTTTATTCCCTGTCTCACCCTCCCACTTTGCTCTTTAACAATGCCAAATAACTGCAATTCCCTAAAAGCACTAAGGTATCTTCTTCACCCTTCTTCACTTAGATATATTACTCCCTGTGCCTGGAGTATTCTTGCATTTCTTTTCTGCTAGGTTAATTTACTCTTTTTCAGATTCTGTCTGGAAAAGTCACTCACCTAGAAAAACTTCCATAAGCTCCTTCCATCCCTCCATCTCTAAGTTACTGTACTATACTGTAGCAGTCTGTTTACTTGTCTGTCTCTCCCATTAGGGCCATTATGTGGTTCTGTTATGTTGTTTTTTCTTTTTTTTCTCTTTTAGCCACAACACTAGCAAAGCCACAGCTAGTGGCTATTCCTTCAGCCAAGTAACAAAGTGAAGAAGACATGTGATGAATAGCAATGGGCATGCCAATTGAGTGACAAATAAATCTTTGTTTTTATAAGCCATTTAAATTTTGGAATAGGTTGTTGTTACAATTTATCTTAGCCTCAGATGACTGATACAGCAATACATATTCTGAATTAATTTACTCACTTAGAAAACAGCTTCAGAATTTATCATTATCTTTCACTCTGTCCTTATTCTAGTTAAACTTGAATTTCTGGAAATTCCTTGCATGAAGTGGAACCTAGCTTACCACTATTATAATATTTATTTATTAATTAATTGTTAATTAAATAATTAATAATAAATATTAATTTTATTTTCCAGTATAAATCATCTTTATATTCCTAAATAAATTTTACCTGCCCCTTGTAGCTTATACATTTGAATTGGTGAGTTTTATTTTCTAGGAGTTCGTGCTTCTGTTTATGAATAAAATTTGTAAGAATAACTTTCAAAATGTATACATTTGATAGCCAAATATGTTAACATTATTACATAACGATTTGCCACTTCACTTAAAAAATTATGTAAATCAAACTCTACGTTTAATATTGACAAGGTTATTGGAGGCTGCTATAGACTCAGTAGAGAGAGAGAGAGAGAAAGGCAGAGAAAGAGAGGAAGATATTGAGAGAAAGCAAGTTTAGGAACATTAAGACAATTTCGAGGAATAAAATTCTAATTAAAAAAGGAATTATATAATGTGATAGTCAAGAGAAGCCTAGGAAACAGGATGCATGAAAATAATATGCTTTTCTAGATGGGATCATGGAACAGAAAGAGCACATTAGATAAAAACTATAGAAAATCTGAATAAGCAAATTTGAAAAAAGTGTGAGTTTCAGTTAAAAATAATGTATCAATAGTGGTTCATTAATTGTGACAATGTACTATCCTAGTACAAGATATTAATAATAGAGAAAAATGAATGTGAGGTGTATGGACACCCTTTATCTTCACAATTTTTCTGTAATTCTAAAACTGTCTTAAAATTAAAAAATATATTTTTTTAAAAAAATTTGAGGCTCTAAGTAAAGATAAAGAATTGCAAGAGAATGTTTAAGTACTTTATATAATAAATATTTTGATGAATTATATAATAATGTAATAGAGTTAAATATGTGTTTGGAAGACATTTGCTGACATCTAAGTTTTTACATTTTTTAAAAAGATTTGTTTATTGCCTACCCTAAATGTGTCTGTATGACATTCTTTTTTGTTTCTGTTACCCTGATAAGGACTTAAAATTCCATTTGTATGGAAATAAACTAAGTTCTGAAGTTAAAAAAAAAAAAAAGATTTGTTTATTTTAGAGAGAGAGAGAGAGCTGGGGGCGGGGCAGAGGAAGAGGGAGAGAGAGAATCCTCAAGCAAATTCCCTGCTGAGCCTGACATGGGGCTCAATCCCAGGACCCTGAGATCATGACCTGAGCCAAAATCAAGAATTGGCTGCTTAACCACCTGAGCCCCCAGGCCCCCCAGTTTTTACATTTTTTGAATCCATGGTTATAGAAGCTCTTTTCAGGCATTATCTAAAATACGAACCCATGGGCGCCTGGGTGGCTCAGTTGGTTGGGCGACTGCCTTCGGCTCAGGTCATGATCCTGGAGTCCCTGGATCGAGTCCCGCATCGGGCTCCCTGCTCGGCGGGGAGTCTGCTTCTCCCTCTGACCCTCCCCCCTCTCATGTGCTCTCTCTGTCTCATTCTCTCTCTCTCAAATAAATAAATAAAATCTTTAAAAAAAAAAAAAAAATAAAATAAAATAAAATACGAACCCATGAAAAAATATTTTCAAAGTTAAAATAACTTGCAAAAGTATCCTGTAGGAAAAAAATAAGAGAGAATATTTAATGTTACATGGATCTTTGTATAATTAATTTATAATTTTTCTACTGGGAAAATATTTTAGTAGTTTTTTTAAACAATTGTAATTAGTGTAATTTTCAATATTTTTACATGACGGTACAAATCACTTTTATTTTTGAAACTTTACATTTGCACTGATAATTTATCAGCCCACAATATCCCCAAAGACTAATTAAATTAAGAGTCAAATAACATTTTCTCTAATATATTCAAAAGTATATATAAATATTTCAGGTAGAGGGAACCCTTTTATAATAACTTGATGAATTTTTAAATGGATTAATTATTCTTTTAATTATAATTTTATGCTCCATAATGATAATTGGTTGAGTTATCTCTACAGTCTAGATTGTAAAATATATTACTATAGGTCATATCTTCATTAGTTATTCTTTTTTCCCCCATTTAATTGTAATTTTTTAGATGAATTAAAATATTTTCCTTCAAAAAACATTTTAGATGTGCCCGAATTTTCCTTATAAAATGATTTTATACATGGCCAAAACAATATTTTTCAGAAGTTCTGTATTTTAAATACTTAAACCTTCCACTTGTTCTCTTTTGTCCATTCGGCAGTGCTGCCAAAAACAGTTACAGATACACCGATTAGTAAATATACTAACACAATAAGTTATAAAAGTCCTTCACAGTTTCTTATGGCTTAAAAGGCTACTTAAGAACCTTTAAGCACAGTGAAAAATAAACTGTTTTAGGGAGTGCGGGATATCTCATGCAGGTGTGGAAGATGAAAAGAATATAGCAATTTTCTCAGTAAAAGTATTATTACCACTTAAAAGAAAACAAGATCCTTATTAAACTTTCTGAAGTAAAATATATTTTTATTTTTGATGAAAATATTTGACCTGAACCAGTGCAAAGTAGAGTTTGTGAACTTCATATGGAATAAAGTGATACTGTCCTGAATAATAAATATCATAAGTCTAATCTTAACCCCAGAATTACATTACCATGGGTAATTGAGTAAGTTACACTCTCAGGTCATCTCTTTGTACCATGAAATTAAGGTATTGGCATATTTAAATTATGAGTTGTCTATTAACGCCAGAGTTTAACATGCCTTTTATTTTTCCATTAGCAGTTCTGTTTGTTTAAATATTAATTTTATTTTTCAGTATAAATCATCTTTATATTCCTAAATAAATTTTACCTGCCCCTTGTAGCTTATACATTTGAATTGGTGAGTTTTATTTTCTAGGAGTTCGTGCTTTTGTTTATGAATAAAATTTGTAAGAATAACTTTCAAAATGTATACTATCTCACTACACCTCAAGAGCATAATCTCATCAGAATCAATAGCTTGCTATGGCAGTGCTTCTGAGGAAGCCTAATCTTATTTTTGATCCTGGATAACCCCAGCTTAGCTCTGAGAACAGGGATGGATACCTTAATTGGACCAACCAGTTTATTAGTTTCTGTGTTCTGGTTTACTGTACTTTGTTGTATGCCAACCAAATTCACTCAACATTTAGCATTCTCTGCTAAATGTATTCTGATTTTTTTATGTGTCTATAATTCTGTTATATTGGCCGGAATTTGGCAAATGGCAACACCAATACCAGAGGGAAGTGGGAAATAACATCTGGCAGATGCAATTAGCCTACCCTAAATTAAGAGATCCATTAATTTGAAAGAGGAGGATGGTTACTTTGTAAAGAGTTAACATTCTCTGATGTGCTTATTTAAGTCTATATTTGAGATTATGCTCTTCTTCAAGAGATTATAAAGACAAATCACAGCATGAGTCATACTCTTTTTACTTTAATACCTCCTAAAATATAAGACTAGAGGTTATCTTTTATTACTTGGAATTTATGAGCATCTTCAGTAATTGATCTAATACAATCCTTTATCTTTCACTCTGTCCTTATTCTAGTTAAACTTGAATTTCTGGAAATTCCTTGCATGAAGTGGAACCTAGCTTACCACTAATGTCCTCCCAAGTGAAACTACCTTCACTCACATAGTACATATATCAAGTCTAAGATGTGGGGAGGCGATCCTGTTCTCCATTGCCATTTCTAGACCACTACTACTTAATGTTTTTTCAAACAGGATAATTGTTGTCATGTTCTTCTTCCAGCCATGATGGACTAGCAATGATTGGATTTACCATGCTGCATTAGACAACTAAAGAACTTAATAAGAAATGTGAAACAATGGCTTTCAAAACACTGGACATTCAACAATGAAGGATAGTGATCCATGAAAGATGAGCTCACCAGTTGCTCCACCTTATTTACTGGAGAGTTTTCAGGTCTCAGTGCTGAAAAGGAGTTTTGAATCAATAAATCTCCTAAGATGGGGAGATAGGAATGAGAATTCAGAGAAGACAAGGTAGCTAGAACTTGCAAGGAAGAGTACCGGTGCGGAGAGAGCTGCACAAAGGGAGGGAGAGGAAGAGAGAGAGAAGGTACGCAAGCTTCAGGGATCTTTAGAGGGACTCCCTAAAGTATTTAACTGAATGCTGATCAGCACATGTAGATGTGGCAACTATATGAGGTCATGGAGAAAACCATGAGAAAGGAGCAGGAGGAAGATTTCTAAGAGATCACACTGTGCTGAGGATATTTCATGTTCCCAAATGATAGAATAAAGGAATCTTAAAAAAAAGAAAGAAATCACATAATACATGAGGAACTGCATACTTGAAAAGATATTGTCTTAGTAGCATGGCCAAATTGACACTGGAATAAAGGCTGATTTAATCGTGCTTAGTAAATTTAAAAGCTTGGGAGAAGGGGACTGGAACTACACTTGTAAGTTTCCCATACTATATGTGAAGTGGCATAAGGTAACTTGATTATAGACTGTGATTATGTTAAATACGTATAATATAAACCCTAAATAGTATGCCCCAAGACAAGTAACAACAACAAAAATAGACCTACAGTTAGTAATAACCCAATAAAGGTGATAAAATGGAATCATAATATACAATTTTTAAAAGGGAGACTAAAAAGACAAACAAGGGAATCCCACTGGAACCAAAAGAAAAATAACAAGATGACAGATCAAGACTCAAAATTATTAATAATCATATTAAAAGACAAAGGTGGTCAAATCGAGGAGGGAGAAGTGATACCTAAATATAGACTACCTACTACAAATTTATGTTAAATATAAACAAATAGGTTAAATGTAAAATGATGGAAACTACGTATGTATATACATCTATATTTTTTTCAGAGTAACACTTATCAAAACAAGTTAAAGTTATTGTATTAATATCAGACTATATAGATTTCACAGCAAAAATACTGCTAAGGAAAAACACCATTTCATAATGATAATAGGGTTAATTCAAGAGGACATAGCAATCCTAACTTTTATGTGCCTACTAACAGAATTTCATAATGTGTAAAGCAAAAAACAGATAGAATTGAAAAAAGATAAACAAGTTTATAGGTCCAAAATTATGCAAAGTGGTACAATATTGCCGGGAGGTAGAATGTGACAAGTAATGGAACAAAGAGTTATAACTAATAAGTCAATAATAAAAGTAAAGCAATAAAAAGTAATCCTAAAGAAGTTTAAAAAAAAGGAAAAAATTTGGAACATATTAAAAAAACATAGCAAGGTGTCAGATTTAAACTTAATACATCAATAATCACATTAAATATAAATAATGTAAAGACCCCAAATTTAAAGAAAGAGCTTGTCCAACTGCATAAAAAGCAAGAACTAAATATATGTTACCTATAAGAAAGTTACTTTATATGTAGAGACACAACCAGATTAAAGGTAAAAGGATGGGAAGATTTGTAACTGGGTAGCACTGGTCAAAAGAAAGGGGGACTAGCTATATTTAATATAAAACAAAAAAGACTTAAGAGCAAAAATATTGCCAAGACAAAAAATTATGTTTCCTAATGGTAGAGAGGAAATTCACCAAGAGGACATAGCAATCTTAAAAGTTAATGTACCCAATAAGAATCAAAACTTAGAAATAAATGAAGAAAAAAATGTCAATACTTAAGGGAGAAATAAACAAACACAATTATAGTTGAAGATTTTGATAACTCTTTTCCAATAATTGATAAATCAAGTAGACAGAAAATCAGTAAAAATATATAAATATTCATCAATGCTATTAGCCAACGTGAACTAATTGACATTTATGGAATAATCCACTCAACAACAACATAATATATATTATTTTCAAGTTGCACATGGAACATTTACCTAATAGACTTTTTGTAGACCATAAAACAAGTCTCAATAAATGTAAAAAGAATCAATACATACAAAATATATCCTTTGACCATGATGAAATTAAATTAGAAATCAATAATAAAAAGATGTATGAATATTCTCATAAGACATGTGTGGGGTTTTTTTAAGTAATTTTTTCTAATTTTATCTTGAAAGCACACAGGAAGTATTCTGTATCAGAGACAGATTTTTAACTAATTGCCTACAGTAAAAACCTATAGTTCATCAGCTTCCCCACCCCTCATATGACTTAAAGCAACTCAATGAAAAGCAGGTCAAATGTCCTACATGACTAGCCAGACACTCTATAGGTAAGGAATGGAAAAAAATAAATCTTTTCCATTTATATGCAGGAGAGAAGCAGCTCACTTTTCCTCCATAAAGGAAAGAAAAAAATGGTTTTTCTCTTTTGATATGGGATGGAAATATGTCTTTCCAAGGGCCGGATAAACCCTCAGTATCTGTAGCTTTTATGACATAGAGATGTCTCTAAGTTCCTGGAAGATCTTATCTAGGAAGACAACACTCTGATATTAGGAGCTAACTTTGGTGTCTATCAGGAATGTAACCATTTATCTTTTGAATAGCTAAGGTGAGTTTTATTATTCTTTTGGATCAGAGCATTTAACTAGATAAATGGCTACAAATCTAATTCCCATAGTATGTGAGGAGTCTCAAAAGGCTAGAACTTTTTTACAGGAGCATTGAAAAATCCCAAGAGGTTTTATTTTCCCTATGTTATGAAAATTAAATAACAACATTTTAAAATACCTCATGAGTCAAAAATAAGTTGAAAGAAAAATTTAAAATATCTTAATTGATGACAAAAATTGCCCACAACATATTAATATTTGCTTGAAACTGGTGAACAAGGAAATATAAAGAAATATAAAGAAAATTTAGGGCACCAAACAACTGTTACAGAAGAATAAAGGTTCCAAACTAGGAATACAGCTCTATAGTCAAAAGATATACCAATAAGAACAAATTAAATCCAACAAAAGTGGATGAAAGGAAATAATAAAGATCAGAGTAGACATCAACAAAATATAAAACAGATTAAAAAATTTAAAAATCAATGAAACCAAAACTGCTTCTTTGGAATCAATAGCAGGGATAAAACTGTAACCAGACTGATCAGGAAAAAAAAGAGAAAAATATACAAACTGCCAATATCAGCTATAGAAGAGATGATATTAGTATAGATTCTACAGAAATTAAAAGACTAAAAGGGGGTAGTGTGAACAAATTATGACAATAAGTTTAAAAACTTAGATGTGACAGACAAATCCCTTATAAGACACAAACTACCAAAATTCACTCAAGAAGGCAGAACATAATATAAATAACCCTACAGCTATGGCAGAAATTGAAAAGAAAACTTCAGCCCCAGATGGCTTCACTATTGAATTCTACCGAACATTTAAAGGAAAAATAATGCCAATTATATAAAAATGCTTCCAGAATGTTGGAGAGGAGAGAATCATATCCAACATATTCTGTTACACCAGGATTATCCTGATACTAAACAAGACAAAAAGATTTCAAGAGAAGATAACTACAAAATAATATCCTGTGTGAATATAGATGCAAAAAATTCTAACAACATTTAACTATTTGAATTCAACAATATGTAAAAGGGTAATATAGCATGGCCAAGTAGAGTTTATCCCGGAAATTAAAACCTATATCCCTTATAAAGACTTGCATATGAATGTTCAAAGCAGCTTTATTTTTAATATCCAAAAACTTAAAATAGTCCAAATGTCCATCAACTCACAGATAACATACAATGTGTATGCATATAGTAGAACACTAGTCACAATCAAAAGTAAGGGATTACTGATAAACACAGAACATAGAAGAATGTCAAAATAATTATCGTGATTGAAGGAATTTGGACAACAGCAACAAAAAAAGAGTGCATACTGTATGATTCCACTTGAATAAAATCTAGAGATTATAACTAGTCTATAATGAGAGAGTAGATCTATAGTTGCCTGAGAGGAAGTTAGACAGGAAGGGTAAAATGTGAAGGATAAAAAAGGTCATGAGAAAACTTTTGGGGTGATGGATTTGCTCATTATCTTGATTGTGGTGATGGTTGCAAGGGTGTATACATATTTCATACATATAAAATTTACACTTTTGGTAGATGTAGTATATTATACTAAACAACATGGCTGTTTACAAAAATATGGCCACAGGTTAGGAATGTATCCAAACTAGTGTCTATAAAGTTTAATTAAAGTTGATGGAAACTAGTTTCTAGATGAAACAGAATACGAGTGAGGAATATGTATGGATGTATGTACTTGGATGAATGAAATGTGTATGCCAATAGAAAAAAATCATTAAGAATGTGAAAGTGTAACATATAGTAATAAAATAGATAAGAAGAGAAACAATATCTTGAGAGATGAAATCCAGAGCAAAACTGAAATTAGCTTTGAACAGAACTATGGAAACCACTACCTGAAAATGTTAGAATAGTAGGAAAATGGCGTTCAAAAAAAAAAAAAAAGTCTTTGGCAGATGATCAGGGGTGATAAAAATTAAGGCCTGACATAGACTTTTTTTCTGACATCTATTTTTCCTATGGCCCCTGTTAGAATAGATTGCTTATTAGATTGCACACAAACACAAACAAAAAATATGTTACCAGTACAAATAAAATCTTATTTATCTTTTGCTTTCTATATTGTCTATCACGCCTTAAGATGATGTTAAAAATAATTTTTGCAATTAATTATTTGGGCTCAAATATAGCTATTATTTGTATGAATGATCACTAGAAAAAAAGATGACTCTTTCTAGAAAAACATAACCTAGAAATTATCTGTAACATTTATTTCTAGCTTTATCATCTGTCTAAAAAAATTACATGAAAGGAATGTTTGGTCTATTGTTGGCTCTCATCAACAGTTTGAAAAGACAAATTTAATTTTTAAAAATAATTTTCTATTTTCTGTCTAAGATGAAACTCAGGTTACATGTAGCCAAAATTTTTTAAATTCATTTTCTAAAATACAATTTAATTCAATCCACCAGGATTCCTTACAGGTGGAGGGGGGCAGGACTGCTGTGCCCTCCTAGAAATACCAAATTAGGTACCATGTAAAAACATATTTAATTTACTTCTATAAAGAGATCTTTAAAAGTTGTAAATATCTGAAGATCAGAAAAAATGCCTTGCACAAGTTTATGGGTTAGTAACTACAAGAGTTTTTCCAAAGATGATCCAGATGTTGGAAATATATTTGAATACAATATTTAAAAAATAAATAATCTCATATTCACCAAAACCTTTGTAAGAATACAGATATAAGCAAACACATTTACACGATAAAAAATCTATTTTCCATTACATTTCATGTCAGTTGGAAATATTCAACAACAAAAGGAAAAGATGTCATCTTATCTTTTATGATAGTTAAGCATCTTTTTATGTTTACCATATCATATTATTCTAGCACAAATACTCTCTTTTTTGAAATATCAAAGAAGTTATCCACTTACTTTTTCAAGCATTGTTTATTGAGAATATGTTGGCTGCTTTGCTTTGTTCTGGATCTAGGGATACAAAAAAGAAAATGAGATATGATCCCTGCCTGGAGGAGTACAATTGACTGAACATTCATATCAGTTATTTGACTCATATACACATTCTTGTAGTATTGCTGTTTTATATTATTTGACATACATATGCACTTGTATTATTGTTAGTTTTATGTATAAAATATACAGATATATATTCCCATGCTTATATAATGTAGAGTATATAATATAGAGGTGTATAGGTTAATATTTATATATTTATATATATATTTATTTGTTTATGTATGTATGTATTTCAAGGTGCCTAAAGACTGTTCATTAAAGTTTATTCTTCTTTCCGAGTCCTATTCTGGTAGAAAAAATATAAATATTATAAATATTTGCTAAGTGATGAAATTTGTAAATCCATATGATGAAACTGTCTTTCTACAACATGGTAATCTAATATATAAAAGCCTGCATTCTTTAATCACTATGGCCAGATGTGTGGTGTGATGATTTTCCCTTTGACTTAGACTGCTGATGCTGAGCACCCCAGATAAAAGGTAAACCTGAGATGGTGGTAGTGCCCATACTGGGGACATTGGTGGTAGAAGGGGGGGGGGAGTACTGTATTATCCCCAACAGCTGTTTAATGAGCATTAGAGATGCTTGGCTGATGTGAAAGCAAAAGCATTACCCCCCTCTAAATCAATAGATGGTATCTACCATCTACACTCAGCTAAGTGAAGAAAAATTTTTTTCCAGAAATATAAAGTTCAGCTCCTGAGTTGATGGTTTATTTTAACTTAGTGTTTTACAAGTCAAACCACTGATTGGCTCAAGCCAACGCTCCTGTGTTTTCATATCTATTATACATATTTTAGTGTCTAGTAGTAGGATTTAATCATTACCTATAGAAATTTATATCAATTAAAAAATTCCCCATTTAGAAGACTACCCAAATTCCTACATATTGGCATTTGTAGGCACACATGCTGGTAAATCTTTTGGCAGTCTTTCAAATATTTATTATTTACTATGTTCTGGGTATAGGGTTAGGCACTGGGGATAAGTATAAAATTAAACAAGCAGATATGGCCCTCTAGTCTTGAAGTTTACAATGTAAAAAAGGGGGAAGAAATATTATAGAAATGATTGAATAAGTGGGTAAATAAATAATATGATGCAAACCCCCAGGGGCTATATTGTTAGCTTATTTATAAGAAAACATGTTTTAAGAGGTTAAGCAACTTAGGATCATGAAGTCAAATGTGGGAGAGCTGAAGTTTGATTTACACCAAAGTTACAATCATGACAAGAATAATATTACACTTGAAATAGCAGAGGAGCCTCACAAATACAGTGATTGTCCTATATCTCTGAGGGGTAATACTTAATAAGTCACTGTTCAATCTCTTCCTCCTCAACACCTCAGTACTAATTGCCTTTAACTATGAACATCAGAGGAAGGAGTGGAATTAACCCACACAGTACATAGTGGGGAAAAATAGGTGCTATGTAAATAAGAAATAGAATGAAGGAGACAGAGATATAAGGAAAGTACATGTTTAATTTTTTCTTTCTAATCAAACAACATTAATCCACCCCTCTCCTTATTAAAACCTGAATGCAGTACACTAAAATTCACTTAAGTGCAAAGTTCTTAATCAGGACCAAGCCATCAGGAATGGGGCAGATGACAGTGTCCTGGTCAACAGAGAGAATGGTCGTGCTGATTTAGGTGACAAAGCTGCTACTGCAGTGTCGCTTTTGAATAGAGTGACGTTGGTGACAATTGGGGGGAGACACCTATCCCACAGTCACGGCAGTGACTTTGATGAACACCAGCAGGAAGACATAACCTGAAATGAATTAAAAGGAGGGAAAGAGAGAGCTACTAAATTGTGGTTTCAGAATAGTTTCTGGGAAGAATAAGCAAACTATTTTACCTAAAATTAGCATTGATCTTTGTTGTTGGGCCAAATGGACTCCACTAAAAAATGATAGTTTAAAGGATGATCAAGTATCACACTGCTGCAATTAAATAGGTAACTATGAGGGTAATTCTTTAAATCTGGTGTTTGATGGTTTTATCTTTCAATCACATCAGTAGCATAGTCACAGTCCCCGTAACACTTTTAAGCTGCTCAGAATTCTGTACAAGATGATGACACAAAGGGAGTATTTTTCTCTGGCTTTCTTCAACCACAGAACGTCAATGCCTGCACTGAATTTTCACTCTGCCATTGCTTTTCATTTGTAAGTGTCAGTTTAAAAATGCATTTCATGTTTTCTCTCAATAGGAATCCCATTTTATATGTCTTTTATTTATTTTCTTCACTTCAATTTATTACCGCATAATATCTCATGCGGGCCTAACAGATTGTGGTGACAAACACAGTCAGATACAAAAATAGAAGGAAAAATAAAACTTTATATTTGTTGAGGTATTGTCAATTACTATCACTTCTTGACACAAAAACATGAGGAACATAAGGCAGGAATTATTATCCCTGTTTTATAAATGAAGACACAGATGCTGAAAGAAGTGTTATATCCTACACAAAGGGACGCTGGTAAACTTTACTACATTTTAACACAAAATGTTAATGGAATCCATAAAAGTTTCAACCTAAATTTTGCCAGAGCCCACTCATGGAACTTTATGGTCCTTCTCTCTAAGTATGACCTGCTTTTGCTTCTCAGGTGTGCACATGGCAATTGCAAACTTCCCTTTACCTTGCCTTGTATTAGTAATTACATTCATTTCATTTTTTTAAAAGATTTTATTTATTTATTAGACAGGGAGGGAGAGAGAGAGAGCACAAGCAGGCAGAGAGGCAGAGGGAGAGTAAGAAGCAGGCTCCCCACTTAGCAAGGAGCCTGATGAGGGGCTCGATCCCAGCACCCTGGGATCATGACCTAAGCCAAAGGCAGACGCTTAACCATCTGAGCCACCCAGGCGCCCCAATTACATTCATTTCATATGGGCAACTAGGTCAAGTGAATGCTTGGTTTCATGGACATAACCCTTACCTTGAAGACAGAATTGCTGACCCCTAAAGAAATGTGTGTGTATGAATATATACACACACACACCCATATTACAAATATTTAAATATATATTTTAATACCAACACACACCCACATATATGAAATACTTGTTGGATTTTTCCAAAAAGTACCTACAGAGAGAACTTTAAGACTTTATTTCATTAGTACAGGACAGTTTTTTTTTTTTTTTTAAGATTTTATTTCTTTATTTGAGAGAGAGAGAGAGTGAGCGAGAGAGAGCACAAGCAGGGTGAAGGGCAGAGGGAGAAGCAGACTCCCCCCCTGAGCAGGGAGCCCGATGTGAGACTCGATGTGGGACGTGATGCAGGACTTGATCCCGGGACTCTGGAATCATGACCTGAGCCAAAGGCAGTGGCTTAACCGCTGAGCCACCCGGGTGCCCAGTACAGGACAGTTTTATACTGTAACAATATAACAGCTCCGATTCTCTCTCCCTCGTGTGTGTGTGTGTGTGTGTGTGTGTGTGTGTGTGTCTGGTAACTAGGCATAATTAAAGTTTAATTGTGAGAAATTTCCCCGATAATTTCTGATTTATCTAAGTTCATCCAAAATCAATTCCTACACATTAACAGTGTCAGTCCTTTTGGATTTAGCCTGATTGGAGAACTCATTTCTAATAACCAGAGGAAATATGTTTCTTTGGAGATTTGAAAAGACCATGGTAAAATTTGGAAAGAAATGTAATAAATGAAATTTTCATCGTACTATTTATATTTCCTTTTCTGTAAATGTCCTTTTTAGAAGTAGTATATGTATTCCATATACACATAAAATTCCTAACATCCATTGCTGAATTAAATCAAAGCCAAACGACCATATGGTTAAATTATTCACAATGGAATACTGCTTTTTAAAATTCTTTTTACTTTGGCTACAGCAGTCCCCAGCCAATCCCGACGCATTAAGAATGTCTGACACATTAGCATATTTTATAATTGAGCTGAGAAATGATGTTACTATTAATTTATTTTTGAAATATTAACTTGCTTTTAAAGTAAGTATAATGAATATATGTCAGAAATATTTATGACAACACATTGTTATATCAGGTATGCCCTTGAAATTCTAAGTTACATTAACATGAAGATTACTGTGCCTTTGAAGAAAGTTCTCATTGTATTCAGGCAAACTGTGGTTTGAATCATGCTATGGAGCAGTCCAGTATGAATAAATAATGAATGACATGGACTCAAAATAATTAGCCACTATTATATTAGTAAGAATGATTCACTATTATATTAGTAAGAATTATATTAGTAAGAATTGGGGGCGCCTGGGTGGCTCAGTTGGTTAAGCGACTGCCTTCGGCTCAGGTCATGATCCTGGAGTCCCTGGATCGAGTCCCACATCGGGCTCCCTGCTCGGCAGGGAGCCTGCTTCTCCCTGACCCTCCCCCCTCTCATGTGCTCTCTCTCTCTCTCATTCTCTCTGTCTCAAATAAATAAATAAAATCTTTAAAAAAAAAAAAAAGAATTAGTAAGAATTGGTAAATATTGATGTTTGTACTGATACTGATTTTCTATGAAACTGTAGTACACTTCTAGTTTATAGAACGATGCTTAGCATTTAGTTATGCATTGTAACTTTTGTGGTCTCATAATTTCACATAAATCTTGTTTTTCTCCAAAATTTCAAGGTATTCCTGTAAGAAAATGAGTTATATTCTACACATTCCTCATAGCATTTATGTTTGTTAAATATTTAAACAAAATTCTTTTACATCACAAATAAATTTTGAAGTGGCTTAGATAATAGCAGTTGATTATCTGACTATAACTACAAAAATACTGGTGCCTTGGCTATAGTCTATACCAATAAGTAATTGGTCAATTAATATAAGTGCTTATATTAATTATAGGCAAGCATGTGGACTTAATATATAAATGTCATGCTTGATTTATTGGATTACATATATAGAATGTACAGAAGAATGGTATTTGAGATAGTAAGACTTATGTCCTTAATGAGATTTGCTTGAACTCTAATATCTGAGAACCAACAGCAGCACTTTCCAAAGTGTAGAGAACTTATTATATATTTTTACACATACACATTTATAAATCTTTGGTAAAATAAGTCAGAGGAATACAAAATAAAACAACATGTAAGAAAAAAAATTAAGATTTATTAAAACAGGTGTTCACACTTACATTGTGAATACATGAGCAAGAACTGGGATAAGTGATGTGGGGGGAAATACAGCATATCTTGTAGTCTCTTACTTTACTCAGTTTTAAGAGCTGTGCAAGGACTAGTGTTTCCACAGAGTATAATTTAGGAAATAATGACCAAGAGGATCTCTAGTGTTTCTCTGTCATTTGGAAAAATCCATACTTCTACTTCTTCTGCTCCTTCAGTGATATATTTAATGCTTGTCACAAAAAAAAAAAAAATAGGGAGGAGCTTACTACTTTACAATTGAGATGGTCACTAGATAGATGATCAACGGAGAGGTGGATAGATAGATAGACCTTGGAAAGTCATATGTCGATCAGAGGACCTTACCTTGTTTTAGCTATAGTACTTTTTATACATTTTATTTTTTCCATTTATCAGAGATTATTCTAATGATATCAAATGATTTTTAAAAAGATAAAAGCAATTGATAATACTGTAAAATTGAATGCAAAGTGTATTCAGTTTATTTCACTTCAATTTTTAAATCATAAAAACACCATTTAAAAATCAGAACATTTTTTTCCCCTTCTTCAGAGGCTTACAATACTTTTAAAAAGTATCAAAGGTCACGTCTGTATTTAGGAGGGTGTCTGACATACCACAGGGTGTCTTAGTTTGGATTATTGGAGAAGCTATCCGTACGACAAGAATTCCAGTGACAACATTTTATTATTTTTATTTTTTTTAAGATTTTATTTATTTATTTGTCAGAGAGAGAGAGAGCAAGCAAGCACAAGCAGGGAGAGTGGCAGGCAGTGGGAGAAGCAGGCTTCCTGCTGAGGAGGGACCTCGATGTGGGACTCGATCCTAGGACCCTGGGATCATGACCCAAGCCGAAGGCAGACGCTTAACCGACTGAGCCACCCAGGCACCCAAAAACATTTTATTTGAGAGAGCAAGAAACAATGGTAGGGACATTTGAAAGAAGGGAAGCAGTCATCAAAGGATGTCTTATTCAGTCAACATCCATAGTGGTTGACCGGAATTTAAACTCACAGGAAAACTTCAGGAAATGGCGTAAATTACATTGCATCAGAATTATCCCACTGGATGGATGAAGAAGCTAACTTGTATACATCAGTCCCTCTCGGTCAACAGTTGAGGATGATCCCACGCTATTCATTTCCAGGCACTTAATGTCTGCCATGAGCTGATAGTGGTCTTCAGTAGTTGACAAAAGCCCTGGGACACAGAGAAAAAGACACTGGAAGCTGGAAATCTGCTAAAGCATGTTGAAATTTGCGAGGGGTTTGAGTCTGGCACTGTCAGCCTCTGGTATCGTAGACTTTTTCATCACTCAGATCCATTTGTGCTCCATATTAAATTCCCTCCATATTAATTACACAGCCAGGAGTGTAACTCCTTCCTTTGCCTTTTTTTTTTTTTTTTTTTTTACTGGTATGAGGATCCACCACATTGCTTGTCAGAAGCCATACTTTTAGGTTTGGTAAAATCCTTACTGTGCCCATTGTAGAGCTGTTTCTCCCACTGGAAACAGGACTTCTGGACAAGTTTTGATTAAAGTTGAGGTGACAGGAAGAACAAATTCCCCAGATGAGTCACTGGGATTAATGGTGAGAGGAGCCATTCCAATTTCCATTCCTGGGTTCCCAGACACATGCATTCTGTTGTTGAGAATACATATGATGGCTCAAGCATATATTGTATCTCATAGGACAGCATGTCAATCCCATAATAGGCCATTTTAACCTTTATCCTTAGGGAGGTGTCTTCATCAGCTCAGGCTGCTATAACAAAATACCATAGAGTGGGTGGCCTGAACAACAGATATTTATTTCTCATAGTTCTAGAGGCTGGGAAGTCTGAGTTCTAGAGGTAGGATCCCAAGATGATAAATCAGACACTAGGGTGAGCCTTCAGATAGTTTTCTGGCTGAGGCATTACAAGCAAGAGAGGCCTACTTATATTCAGAATATATTTTGATTCCAATAAATATGTATGCTTTCATCCTCTCTGGTGGAAGGGCTATAATATAATCCTGTTACCACCTAGTGCGCTGGTACAGTATCACAGGCTTAGTCTCTATATGTTTCGTAGGGTTTGGGCATTCTGTAACATTTGTAGCTACGTATTTTGTGAGAGGAAACTCAATGTTGTTAGATCCATGAATAGCCTCTTTTCCCACCACTATGGCTACTCCATTCATGAATAATTGTGCCATCACTGGGGTATTTAGTGTTAGATCAGGCCATGTATCCAGAAGTTTTAGAAATAGCTGGAAATTTTATTTTCTCCAGTGAATTACTCTCCAATAAATGGCTATAGGTTTCTTTGGGTGAAATATCTGGGAAATTTCTGCTCTGCACTCTTCCTATGGTGTTATGGGGTTCTTCTTCAAGATGATCTTCACTCTACTTAATTTGAAGAGTTCAAGGTGTGAAATTAGTTCAGGTCTGGAAACTTGCTAAGGTGCCACGATTTCTTATTTAGTTGGCATTGGATTTAGGTTATATAGGTCAATATGTATCCTTGTTGGCTGCCCATCTATTTTGCCACTAGAAACACCAAGGCATATTAGTCACAGGTACAAATTCCTGGGAGTCACTGTTCCTGGCTTCCTATTTGCTTCTTATAGCAATATGTCCATCTTCCTTCTGAAAATAAAATGCCACCACTTGGCCTCTGCTATTGCAGAATCCTATTATCCAAAGTAATTTTAATTCATTAATTCAAAATAAGTTCTTGTAACAATAGTCCTACCATCAACCTTGGCTTCTCAGTGATGCCCATGCCCCTATAGCATAGCCATTATTATATGTTTTATGGAAAATAATGTCTCTAGTGCTTCTTGGGAGACATAGCTCTCTGTTCCCTGGTCTTATGTAATATACTCATACTGGCATGTTTACCTCATTGAGCCTTTTGATTTCCTTTTAATACTCTACCCAAGTTAATATTATAATTTTTACTTCATTAATTATAAGCCATTGATTTTTCAATGTGTCAAGTAGCAATTCCAGTTGTGAATTAGTACTAGCTCCAGGCATATTTGTCAGTGTGTAAAATCCTGAGACACATGAGCGTATGCCTCATCAAGAAATTCTCTAACCTTTACTTTATTAAAGCCTTAGGTAAGTAACTCCTAAAGAGTTGTGTATGCTGTGGTGAGTGCTGTGAATTGTGTAGGACTGTTGGATCATAGACCTGTACCTCTGAAACAAATAATACATTATATGTTAAAAAAAAAAAAAAAGGAAGAAGATAGCAGGAGGGGAAGAATGAAGGGGGGAAATCGGAGGGGTAGATGAACCATGAGAGACTATGGACTCTGAGAAACAAACTGAGGGTTCTAGAGGGGAGGGGGGTGGGGGATGGGTTAGCCTGGTGATGGGTATTAAAGAGGGCACGTTCTGCATGGAGCACTGGGTGTTATACACAATGAATCATGGAACACTACATCAAAAACTAATGATGTAATGTATGGTGATTAACATAACATAATAATAAAAAAAAGATGAAAAAAAAGAGTTGTGTATTTTCAAATATCCAATCCTGTGTAACTGATGGAAAAGAATACCATTACAGTGAAAAGATGAGTTCCAGATGGAAGGAAATTGTAATGCATATATCCAATAAAAGTCTCATATTCAGAATGTATAAATCAATAAGGATGAAAAAAACAGACAAAAATAGGCAAAGGACTTCAATGGGAATTTCACATTATTGATTTTACAATGGCTAATAGTCATGAAAAGGTGATTAATTTCATTACATATTATGGAAATTAAAAAAATTAAAAATAAAACCAAATACAGTACTGATTCCTACTCACCAAGATTGCTTAAATAAAGGTTTCAGATAAGACCAAATGTATGTCAAGGATGGGGAGCAACCAGGACTATCATGCCTTGCTGATGGGAATAACATTGGTTAAAAAAACAAAAGAAAAAAGAAATTATTATCTGTTCCTCCCTATTTCATCCTCTCTCTCATCCAGCTCCCTCAAAATCCATTCCTAGGCATGTTCTGTTGGCTCTAGAAACTTACCTGAGGTGTAACAGCTTCTCTTTTATTGCTATCATACTGTAAAATAACAAAAATTCAACAAAGTAAATTTTAAAGATTTAATTGGCTTTATTAATCAATTCATGATTCGGGCAGCATCCTATCTAACAAGTAGAGGGGAGCTTCAAAGGACTACAGAAAAGGAAAGGTTTTTAAAGGAAGTAAAGGAGTGGAAAAAAGAAAACTGTTAGCAAATAATCCATTGTTTTAGACAAGGTCACCCTACTAAGGGGAAGGGAAGAGGTCTTTTGGTAAATTTTCTAGTGCTGACCAGGAAATTCCCATGTTGCCTGATTAAAGGTTACTTTTCTTGGGGATGGAAACTGCAGTTAGGTCCTAACTGCACCTCGTTTACTGATTTGGTTTACTGACACCATTTTGGAGCTATGGTTTTCTTTTTAACAATAGTCAGATTCTGGAACTGGTTATTCAGGCCAATCTGCTTTCTAATTGCAGGAGATAAAGAGTCTTATATGCTATCATAAAGGCTTTGTGACATTTACACCACACTCTGATATGACTGTGGGGGTGACTTAGACCTTAATGTTCTTTTTTCAGGGCATTAATGATACTTAACAACAACCAACTACACACACTTATAATTACCATTGCCAGCTTACTTCTTAAATATGAGTGATATTACCTATATCTGTTACATCTAATAAGTTCTGGTGTAGATTTTCACCATATCACCATACTGCAGAACATTCGAGATTCTTAGTTATTATAAAATTATAGCATGCTAGAGATCCCATGATCCCAGGATATTCGTTAAGAATACCATCCTTTTTATCATTAGGTTAGTAAATTATTCAACCTTATACAATGATATGTGTAAACAACTTGGAAGGTGCAAGGAACATAAGTTATGGAGTAGGTGATTGATAAAGGAAGGAAAAAATAGACAATTAGAGACAATAAAGTGTTCATTACTAAGCCAACTGATGTAAGTGACTGAAATTTATTCCTGTAGGGAGACACTGGGGAACAGTTTAAAATATATGGTTCAGAATCCTCCTTCTCAGAGAAAATGGAGGTAGAGGACATGTATGTGTGTGTGTGTGTGTACACACATATACTTACACATACACACACTATATATATTCTTATTAGCCTTTGGTTGAAAGTCCCCAGGGGTTGTTAATACTAGTATTTTAAGCTTCCTGTACTCACAAAAGCAAAGTGGCTTTCCATGGTGTTGGAAAATAACTCAGGCACAGAGATGCAGATTCTGACAACTGAGTGTTGTTATATCTAATTCTAAATAACTTCTTGAAAACATGGCCCACTGCTACTTATAAACTGACTTGCGTGGAAAAAAAATGTTTTTCTTTATAAAAGTATCATATAACATATATTTTTTTCTCTAAAACCACTATCTGGGGTGTCTGGCTGGCTCAGTCACTGGAACATGCGACTCTTGATCTTGGGGTTGTAAGTTTGAGCCCTCCCCATTAGGTGTAGAGATTACTTAAAAATAGAATCTTTAGAGGCACCTGGGGGGCTCAGTTGGTTAAGCCTCAGACTCTTGATTTCAGCTCAGGTCATTATCTCAGGATTGAGATCGAGCTCCATGTGGGGCACCGCAGTGGGTGGGGAGCCTACTTGAGATTCTCTCTCTCCCTCTGCCCCTCCCTACCTCTAAAGAAAATAAATAAATAAAAATAAATAAATAAATAAAATCTTTAAAAACAACAACAAACAATTTATTCTCAAAAATTATTTCTTGTTGAATTTAAGTGGTAGGTAGGTAGATATATCTTACAGTTTTCATAAAGAATATATACAATTTCGAATGGGCATGTGGGTGGCTCAGTTGTTAAGCGGCTGCCTTAGGCTCAGTTCATGATTGCAGGGTCCTGGGATCGAGCCCCGCATCAGGCTCCTGCTTGGCGGGAAGCCTGCGTCTCCCTCTCCCACTCCCCCTGCTTGTGTTCCTGCTCTCGCTATCTCTCTGTCATTTAAATAAATAAAATCTTAAAAAAAATATATATATATAAAATTTCATAAAGAATATATATATTTCGTAAAGAATATATACATTTCGTAAAGAATATATTTTGTAAAGAATATAAAGGAGTACCTGGGTGGCGCAGTTGGTTAAGCATCCAACTCCTGGTTGGATCTCACTGTCATGAGACTGAGCCCCATGTCGGGCTCCATGCTCAGAAAGGAGTCTCCTTCAGATTCTTTCTCCCTCTGCCCCTACCCCCATGTTCTCTTTCTAAAATAAATAAATAAATAAATCTTTAAAAAAAAGATTAAAAAAAAGAATATATACATATGTAATCTTAGAAAACAATACTATTTTCAACAATCATTTTTATAAGGAGATATATTTACCTATAAAATTATATAAGTATTACACTTATAATTACAAAGTAGAGATTGAATACAATTTCTGAGATTTCTTTTACAAAGCCTTACAACACACACACAAATACTACGCATTTATGGATACATTGCTCTGATCTTTTTTTTTAAATTTTATTTTATTTTATTATGTTATATTAGTCACCATACAGTACATCATTAGTTTTTGATGTAGTGTTCCATGATTCATTGTTTTCATATAACACCCAGTGCTCTAATCTTTATTTACTTTGTGGTGAAGTAAAATTAGAATAAAATTCGTTCTCATTTTTAAAAACAGACACATTAAAAAAGAAGCACTTATTATATCTAAACTTTTAATTATATCAAGATTTCTCAGAACAGAAAAGAAGAAACTAAAACTTTTTTAACCCTTGCCATGTGTCAGAAGTCTTACAATACATTATGTCATTTAAAAACACAATTTCTAAGTCCTAGGCACTCTTTTGTTTCAAATTTCAGTTCTTTAAGATACAGTATCTGGGAACATTTTGAAGATAAACACACAGGCAATTGAATGATTGTGACTCCTTTTTACACGGTGGAAGCATCTTTCAAAGATTTTATTCTAAAATGCCTTCTTTATTGATGTTCTTAAGCATTTCAGTTCTTGTAAAGTTTAGATTCTTAGTTTAAAAAATGAAGAAATGCTGTTGACCTTGAGCTTATTCTACTGTTGCAATAGACGAATATTTTTAGAAGCTTTAATACCTTTTAAGGCAAAATGACCTTGGGACAAATCTTATGAATGTTCACATTTCTTTTCTTTTTTTGGAATGTTCACCTTTCTACTACCATGTTCATCTACCAGGTAATGTTGGCTTCCAAGGAATTCATACAAAAAATCATAAACGTGATATGTTACTCTGATATCTTCTACTATATAGGATTTGTATTGCAATTTAATAAAGAAAAATAATTTCTTAGATTCCATTTCTGTATATTACTTATTGTTACATATTTCAGTCGTCTCCAAGGATGTATGCATGTTTCCTGCATATAGTTATTAGGTTTCTGTGTAAAGCTTTCAGAGAGGAGAGAATAACAAGTTGTAGGAAAATTAAAAAAAAAATACATACAAAAGTTAATATTTTTAAAACTGAGAGACTTCTATAGAAAAGAAAAATCTTGAGTATATAAAAGGAGCATACTCTTTCTATATGTTCTAGAGTTAAAATATTAGAGAATTTGTTGTTAAGTTTTTCCTGATATAATGAGTCAAATTTTTATTTTTTTGTTGAATTTCCTTGGGTAATTATTACCTACATACATATGTAATATGTTACATATATATAAATATTATATATATAATTTATATATACATACAACAAATAACTATTACCATCTTGTGAAGATATTGATCCACCAATCAGAGGTCTATGTTCACATCCATGTCCTTCATGACATCAAACATTCTTTGATATTTGATTCTGAGTAGGATCTGACTAGGAAGCATTCATAAGATGTTTGAAAGCAGAAGGGAGGGAAAGTCCTGGCTGTGGGCAACTCCAGCAGTGTCAACGACGGTGGCCCCAGTATCATTTTTCATAAGGCCACAGCAATGTTACCAACAATGGCAGTGGCTCAAACAGCAGTAATTTTAATTTCATCAGTCTAGCCTAGGGGGAAGTAACAGCTTCTTATGTTCTGAATAACATCATGTTTCCACTTTTGCCCCTTTGTGACCATTTTTTTAAATTAAATTTCCCTCTTTTTTCTTGACACTGACTGAACAGGGAGGTTGAGAAAAATTTTAATGGTTGTTTTAAACGAATAAAGTTTTCTTCTTTCTTTCCTTCCTTCCTCCTTTCCTTCTAAGTTGGCTGAATATCATGTATATGTTTCATATATATATACACACACATACATGTATATATACACGTGTATATATATATATATATACACACATATATATATATGCTAGGAAACATACTAGCTTTCAAAGAAAAAAATGAACAATATGGTCCATTTTTCTAAGTACATAGTCCATATTGAGAAACAGTTCCTTATCCAAATACTTTTCACACAGTTACATAGCAAATATCATAGTAGGTATAGAAGTAAAATGACAAATGAAGAAATAATGGAACAGATTTATAGGTGAGTGCTAGAAATAAATCTGAAAGAACAAGTTCAATTAACAATTAATTGGGCAGTGTACTATTTTTACACTGTTTCTCAGATCTCTGTTCTGCCCAGAAATACTGAAAGATAGGCTTAAAAGAAATACTTTTGTGGAAGTTCAGGTTTATAAAAGTCACTCAGCTCTACGTTTATGACAGGTATTATTGATCTTTGTCATTCTCTAGATGTTCTTACTGCTTATTCCCTTCAGTTTGCCAAACCGTCATTTAAACAAAATTTTTGTATGGATATATTTTTATAATGGTATATTAAATACACATTATATGTAGGTACATAACATATACATATATAATGTGCTATATGTGTGTTTGTGAATATATAGTGAGATCACATTTTCTCTTTAAAGATACGTCACTTTTTGCACATATCACTGTGATGAAACTTAAAAAATATATATTGTAGTATATCTTTTTTAGTGTTATTTTATTCAAAAAACCTTTAAAATAACTATTTTTCTTTTTAAATATTAGTTTTAAACAAAAATTTTTAGGAAAATATTTCCTCTTAGTTTCTTTTTTTATATAAAAGTAATCTATTTTTTAGATCAGTTTTAGTTAACAGAAAAATTGAGCAGAAAATGCAGGGTTTATGTAAGAATGTTATACTAAGTTTTGGGCCATCTATCAAACTGAAGTTGGTTTCAAGTGTGCTATATACAATTCAGAGCAGGGTTTCTCAACTTTGACACTGTTGACGTTTTGTTGTAGGCAGCTGTCCTGTATTACCTATAGTGTAGAACGTTTAACAGCATTTCTGGCCTCTACCAACTCCAGAGTAGAGTGTATCACCCCCCTCCAAGTTGTAACAACAAACTATGTCTTTAGACATTGCCAAATATCCCCTGGGAAGCAAAGTCTTCCCTGGTTGAGGAAGACTAATATAGAAAATTGCTATAAAGCTCAACAATTTTTAATGAATTCTAAAACTATAGATTATATATATCAGGAGATTCAGATGCAAATAAATGTAAATACATATACTATTTCTCTAACATATTACCCTCAAGTAAAGTATTATTAGTACAAATTAAATTTAATGTATAAGCAAAGCAGTTTTGTCTTTGAATAATACATTGTTGCTTCTGGAAAAATGTTCATTCTATTGTATGCATGTCAATTCATTTCAAATTCATTAAGATATTATCCTTTCAGAACAGCTCTGAAATGCCTGGGATCTCCAATTTGATATACAAATTACTTTTAAGTGTTTGTCTATAAATGGAACCTATAAACCTCAAGGAACTATTTTAATAACTGATTGATAAACTCACATTGAGTCAAAATACACATTAAATTGTAATGATTCTCTGCCTTTACCTAATTTGGTCAACCAAAATGAGACAGCAGGCAATTTAACAAAGCTTCCAATACATCAGCTTGCTCTGCTTTCTCAAATCTTCTTTACTGCCTCTAACATTTCTGCAGCAATAAGCTCCTCCTCCTATAAGCATGCACATGCCAATGAATTAATAAATAGGCAAAAAATTTCAAAATAATTGTTCATGTATATAATAAATGGTTATTTATTAAATTGAAATAAATGGATATAAATTAAGAAATGGCGAGAGTTCTATACCTTAAAACCTGAACAACCACTCCTGCAATTCCTACCAGAGAAAATCCTAGGAGTAATATGTATCTTGAGATAAAAGTTAAGCAAGCAGGGGTGCCTGGGTGGCTCAGCCGGTTAAGCTCCCGACTCTTGATTTCTGCTCAGGTCGTGATCTCAGGGTCATGATTTCAGGTTAAGGGATGGGGTCTGTGCTGAATGGGGAGTATGCTTCTCTTCCTATCCCTCTGCCCACCCCACCCCCCCGGCTCACACTCTCTCTTTCTCTAAAGTAAATAAATGGATCTTTTTTAAAAAAGTTAAGCAAGCATACTAAAAAACTGTTATTTTCAAACTTTAGTGGTGAACCTTAATAAGCAGGGCTGAATGAATGAAAACCCACTGCCTGAGCTAGAGCTTAGCCTTGCGCCTGGTGTTAAAGCGAATTCTACCTGTCCTTTCCTTGCTTCTTGATTGTCTTTGTTTTGCTACCCAGAAAGATCAGAAAACAAACAAAAGGTCCAGCTAAAGATGCAAAACAATATATAAAAATTCACTTGGTTATAAGCTGCTTTCCCAACACACTAAAGACTGACTCCTTAAGAAATGTGTCATTGTCATTAATAACATTTCCCTACTTATGTCTAGGAACAGTTTTTTTTTCTTTTTTTATGTAAAGTCTATACAGTGTCATGTTAGTATAGCCGTTCCAGGCTTGTTATGGTTGCTATTTGCATGATATATCTTTTCTCATCCTGGTAACATAAAATTTGCTTGATTAAATTTTGCCTAAAGAGAGAAAAAAATTTAAAAGAGAGGAACATTAATTTGAGGAAAAAATAATGTCCTTAGAGATCTAGAACAGACTGAGTTGCAAAAGATTCTGGAGATTACAGGTAAAAGGATTACGTTGGAGAACAAATAGGTAAAAAAAAAGGAAGGATTTTTATTCAGGAGGGTAGGAAGTGGTCTCTCAGTCAGGCATAAGCACAATTTCCTTTCTTTTTTTTTACTTAAGAGGTGCCAAAATCTACATCATGACAGGACCAAAGAAGGGGGCATCCTGATGTGTGGAGTATTAAATGAAGGTAGAATAGGGAAAGATACGGGAATGCTACAATTTTCATGTAGTCAGGAACAGAAGTCATTGCCTTGCACGTTAATAACTGACTTTACTTCTCTGACAGCCGTGGTAGCATAAAGTACACTCAACAAGAACAGGGGTTTGTGTCCTACACATCTTATTTCCAACAGCTAGTATGGTCAATGCTTACTACATATTGGGATGTGACAAAAATTGAGATTGTAGAAAAAGAAAGGAAGAAAAAAGAAAGGCATAAGAGAGGAGATACATTAAATATAAAATTACATGCATAAACATTTCTGAAGGAAAAAAGCACAAGCTTCTTAAACATTTTATATAGGTGACCCATGACTATGACTCATTATGTGGCAAAAATATATTTAATCTTTCTGGGCTTAAGTTTCCTTATCAGTAAAATGAGGAGGCTGGACTGGATGATCTTTAAATTTTCTTCAGCTCGAAGGCATTCTGTCTCCATAATTCATTTTCAACATCCCACTTCAATGATTCTGAAATTTAATCATGTTTAGTGAAGTTTTTTTCTCCACAAAAGGCAAATTTCTGTGTATTCACGCCTAATCTTAAAAGTTGTGTGAATGGGGGTGCCTGGGTGGCTCAGTCGTTAAGCGTCTGCCTTCAGCTCAGGTCATGATCCCGGGGTCCTGGGATCGAGCCCCGCATCGGGATCCCTGCTGCACGGGAAGCCTGCTTCTCCCTCTCCCACTCTCCCTGCTTGTGTTCCCTCTTCCCTCTCTCGCTGTCTCTCTCTCTGTCAAATAAATAAATAAAATCTTAAAAAAAAAAAAAGTTGTGTGAACGAATGAGCACTCTGGATAAGTTCTGGAAACCTAATGTACAGTGTTGTGATTATAGCCAACAATACTGTATTATATACTTCAAAGTTGCTAAGAGACTGGATCTCAAATGTTCTCAACACAAAATGAAATGATAATTATGTGATGTGATGGAGGTATTAGCTAATGCTATGGTGGTAATCATAACTGCAATACATAAATGTATCAAATCAACACTTTGTACACCTTAAACTTACACAGTGTTATATGTCAATTGTATTTCAATAAAAAATAATTCCATTTACAATGGCATCAAAAAGAATAAATACTTAGGAATAAATTTAATCAGGGAGGGAAAAGACTTGTATACTGAATGCTATAAAACATTGTCAAAAGAAATTAAGAACACACTAAAAAATGGAAAGGCATCCTGTATTCATGAATTGGAAGATGTAATAATGTTAAAATATAGGTACTACCCACAGTGATCTAAAATTTAATGCAATCCCCATCAAAATCCCAATGACTTTTTTTTTTTTTTTAGAAATAGAAATAGGATAGAAAGGGAAATGGGGAGGGTGGATGGCTAAATGGGAGGTACAGACCTCTAGTTATAAAATGCATAAGGCATGAGGATGAAATATACGGCATGGAGAATATAGACCAATAGTATTGTAATAGCACTGTATGGTGACAGATGGTAGTTATACTTGTGAGCACAGCACAATGTATAGAGTTGTTGAATCACTATGTTGTATAACTGAAACTAATGTAACATTGTGTGTCAACTATACTTCAATTAAAAAAATGTCAACTGAAAAAAATAGAATATAAATAGATTCACTCAAACTCATATAGAATCTCAAGGGACTATTCAGAAACAGCCAAAACAATTTTGAAAAAAAAAGTTGATATCTCACATTCATGATTTCAAAACTTATTGTAAAGTTACAGTCATCAAAACACTGTGGTACTGGCGTAAACACAGACCTCAAGACCAAGGCAATAGAATAGAGAACCCAGAAGTAAGCCTTTGCATATATAGTCAAATGATTTTTGACAAGGTGCCAAGACCATTCAGTGGGGAAAGAATGGTCTTTTAAACAAATAGTGTTGGGGAAACTGGAAATCCACATGCAAAAGAATACAAAAATTAACTCAAAATGGATCAAAAACCTAAATATATGAGCTGAAACATACAAGAAAACATAGGAGAGATGCTTCATGAATTTGGATTTCAAGGTTTTTTTTTTTTTTTTTTAAGATTTTATTTATTTATTTGAGAGAGAGAATGAGAGAGAGAGAGAGAGAGAGCACATGAGAGGGGGGAGGGGCAGAGGGAGAAGCAGACTCCCTGCTCCCGGGACTCCAGGATCATGACCTGAGCTGAAGGCAGTCGCTCAACCAACTGAGCCACCCAGGTGCCCTGAATTTGGATTTCAATGATTTCTTGAATATGACACCAAAAGCACAGCCAACAAAAGGAAACATAAATTGGACTACATTAAAAACAAAACAAACAAAACAAAACAAAACCTCCATACATTAAAGAACAATCAACAGAGTATCAAGGCAACCTATGGAATGGGAGAAAATATCTGCAAATCATATATTTGATAAGAGGTTAATATCCAGGATATATAAAGAAATCCTGTAACTCTACAACAAAATAAACAACCTGTTTCAAAAACAGGCAAAGAACTTTAATAGACATTTCTACAAAGAAAATACACAAATGGTCAACAAACATGAAGATACTCAACATCACTAATCATTAAGGAAAAGCAAATCAAAACCACAAGATAACACCTCACCCCCATTAGTAGAGCAACTATAAAACAAACAAGCAAACCCCCCCCCAAAAAACCACCAAAAACCAAAAAAAAAAAAAACCCAAATCCCAGAAAATATCAAGTGTTGTGAGGATGTGGAGAAATTGGAACCCTTGTGCCCTGTTGGTGGGAATGTATGATGGTCCAGCCGCTATGGAAAATAGTATAATCCTTCCTCAAAAATTTAGATATAGAATTACCATATGGTTTAGTAATTCTACTTCTGAATATACTCAAAAAAATTAACAGTAGAGTCTCAAAGAGATATTTCTACATCTGTGTACAGGGTAGCACTATTCACAATAGCCAAAAGATGAAAGCAACCCAAGTGTTCAGTGATGGCAGAATGGATAAACAAAATGTGGTATATACCCTATAATAGTATTCACCATAAAATAGTATTCAGCCTTAAAAAGGAAGGAAATTCTGACACATGCTACAACATAGATGAACCTGAATTTATGATGAGTGAAACAAAGCCAGTAACAAAAAGATAAATACTGACCACTAATGATTCGACTAATATGTTATGAACCCACTATATGAATTCACCCTTCAAATGGGAAAAGTGATTGAACAGATCAGCATGGGAGGAAAAAAGTAGAATGGTGATTGCCAAGGACTAGCTGGAGGAGAGAATGGGGAGTTGTTTAATGAATACTGAGTTTCAATTTTGCATAATAGAGAGTTCTTGAAATTGGTTGCACAATAATGTGAATGAATTTAGTGCTATTGAACTGTGTACTTAAAAACGGTTCAGATGTTAAATTTTATGTTCTGTGTATTTTATCACACTTAGAAATATTCTTTAAAGACTTAATTTAAAAAAGAAAGTTGTGTGAACATTTTTTCTAACTTTTCCTATTAGTTTCACATATTTTTATCAAGTCCAAACTTAATTTAAAATGAGTGAGATATTTTCTACTTACACCTTTGTGCAAATGGCAATCTGCTCACCGTTCTTCCGCCCTTTTTCTAATTTATGCCTTGAACAGTATGTGTTAGCTTAAGTTGAGGGTACATTTTGCTGATTTGTTCAGTTTTCTCATTGGAAAGGTGAGTTCATACAGAGGGGAGAGGCACAAACACTGGTGGTATGTTTGCTCATTTACTTTTCCGAGCCTGGTGGAAACACTGGTGGCTCCTCTACCAGTACAAAACTGAGACTGGACGATCCGGTTCTCTGGGGGTTCAAAGGACATCAAAGGCAAAGCATTTTCTTATGTCTTGAATTGACAGCTGAAACACATGACATAGACTCCCTGGAGAAGCTGTGATTCCAGCTGAAACTCCTCAAAAGACTTCACTGAGGAGAGAATTTATTTATTTATTTATTTATTTATTTTAAAGATTTTATTTATTTGCTAGAGAGAAAGACAGCCAGAGAGGGAACACAAGCAGGGGGAGTGGGAGAGGGAGAAACAGGCTTCCCACGGAGCAGGGAGCCCGATGCGGGGCTCGATCCCAGGACCCTGGGACCATGACCTGAGCTGAAGGCAGACGCTTAATGACTGAGCCACCCAGACGCCCCATGAGGAGAGAATTTAGATCCCTCTCACTACTTTCACTTGACTTGTGTTATTGATAAGGTTTTATTCTGATCAGCTTCTTGGGTAAGGACTAAGGCAGCTCTGTCCTTCCTCTTCATCTGTACTTTCTTTATGAGTTTTTGGTCTTGAAAACAGCACCACTAGCAACTGGTTTGATTTTCTCTTCCTTAAGATGCAAGTTGCTCACTACTTGGCTGCAATTCCTGCTCATCTACTTCCAGGGCTCAAAAGTAGATGGCTTTGGTAGAGGTTGCAGGGTTGCTGATGGGATATTCCCCTCTGTGAACTTGCCACCTCACTGCAAGATGAAGGACTCCAGGAGTCAATGAAAAGCCCCAACAAAATAATTTTTAACATTAAATCTCTAATAATGTGTATTGTTTCCACTTATAAGTTAATAGATTTTTTTTCTTGGCTGACTGTAAAAAACTTTCCCTCTGAGGTTTTCAAAGGAAAGAGCTGCTAACGAGTAGTCCCTGTAGGGGACATGTTTTCTAGTAGGGTCTTCCCTCTTCTCATCTACCTCCCAGGGCCACCTTAGCATCTTTAAATGAGTAATTAGCACTCTCCCTGCTGACTTGGAATAATGAAAATCTCAGCTAAAGAAGGTCAAAATTTCAGAACAGATCATATTAGTTTCTAACCTTTTTTGGGAAAAGCTTTATTCTTTAATTTACACTAGCCTATGAAGAAATTAATCACTCTCATTTCCAGTGTGCACACATCAGTACACAATAGGACTAAAAGAAGATTAAATTCATAATTAATTTTCTTTGAATTGGGCTTAAGAAAGGGCCTTGATAATTTTGGGGAAAATACTATAAGATATCAAAAAATGGGTACAAAATGCTTTCTGAATAATAATGTAGTACTTAAAAGCAATGGTGTCTATTATCTCTTTGAATGGTGGAATTTGCAAAATTTAGCACACTCTCCAATTTTCAAGCCTTAACTTAGATACTTGTGTAAATAATATTTAAATCAAACATCATACATGATTTTCTTAATATAGTTTTCCATGATTTCTTATTACAGTAAAATCTGTATCTGATTTTCATTGAAAAGTATTTTTGTATACATTTAAGAATTACATTTGTTGTATATATTACATATAAATCCAGAAAAATATGACTGTCTTATATTATGAAACCAAAGATTATACACAATTTATTTACTTGAAATGTATTAACATGTTAGCATACTTTCATTAACCAGATGTAAAAGTACTGAGCAACTCATTTACTCCTTCATTTAAGTTTTTTTCCAAGTATTGATCATGTATAGAAATGTACCCTGAAAGAAAAATAAAATTGATCTTTTGATGGTCAGCCAGGATTCTCTATAGTATCTTATACTGACATATCATAGAACATGTTTGTAATTCTTCTCATTTTTCTAACATTAAATTAATGATTACTATTTACTGACATATTTCTTATATGTAATATGTATTTAATGTTTTTATAAAATATATACCAAAATATGTTAGGATTTTAGATTGCTGTGACATGTAATGATATATTTTTTTATTAAGTCTTTTCTTAAACCAATATAAATGCTAATTTTGTTTCAGTAAAATCTTAAAACATATAGTCTTATAACAACCAAAGAGGCACATATTATTTTCCTCATCTTACAGATATGGAGACCAATACACTGATTGGTGAAGTAACTTAACCAAAATTATAACATGATAGAACTCAGCTCCAGAAACTGCTTTTCCTCTTTTTGTTGTCTTGCTTCTACAAGCAAGAGTTGGGAAGGTTAAGGATATAGACAATAGTCGTCTAGATAAAATAAAAAGCAAACTAGAAGTTCTGGACATGGGAAAATCATTATTCCTTAAGTCAATTTAGTAAGTAATGTGAAAAGGACCTACAAATTGAACCCAGTTTCAGAATACAGACATTGTACAGTACTTTAAGAAGATTTGATTTCAGTGTTACAGCAACGGAGGTTGGAGGCAGGAAATATTTTCTTTGGCAGTAGGAAAGGAAATGTGACATTAGTTACATTTAATTAAAAAACAAAAGGACTATGAACAGGGGGCAAGTTTCGTAAAATATAGTTCAGGTATCCAGGTGTGACAGGATGGTGGCTTTGACCCTGGAAATTGCAGTGAAAAGGGAGGAAGTAAATGGATGTGAGATCTTGATGAGGTGGAATTTAGAGACTTGATAAGTTGGATATAGGGATGGAGGGGGGAGCAGTAAAAGGTGATTCCGCTTTACTACTTTAGTGAAGGGTAGAGAAGGGATGCAGGAGGAGAAACAGGTTGGCAGAGTTAGGGAAACAGTCTATTAAATAGTTCAGCTTTATGTTGAATGAGGTATCTAGCTCATTCATTAAACTGAAGAGTTTAAGTATGTAGTTTGGTGTATGAGTCTCTCTCTCTCTGCACACACACACACACACACACACACACACACACACACACACACACAACAGGTAAGTATTGCTGTTTTATGACCAGTATTGCTATGGTAAAAGTTTAAAGCAGACATTAAGAATTCATTCTCTGGTTAATTCAGATCTGAGTTCTAATCACAGGTAAGTTACTTTGGCAAGTTACTCAAATTCTCATCTGTATGATGCTATGTTATTAAGGATGATATAGTGTTAAAGTGAGAATTGAAATAGATGCTCTGTGCAAAGTACAAGATTTGGTATGATCTGTACAGTGAATGACAGTGATATCATTATGATTATTATTTTATAGAAAAAAAACAAAATTAAGGCTTAGCAAGTTACCAGATTCATGGCAAAAGTTAGTTGCAAAGCAAATACTTGAATCCATATCTGTCTGAAATCAGTGCATAAGTTCTAACTATTGTTCTGTCTTGACAAATGCTAGTTTAAGATCAAATATAATGCAAGCCCTTGGAATTAATGTGATTGTTAAAAATGCACTATATAGTGAAAATTGAATGAATGAGGGCCTAGGACAGAAACCTGAAGAAAACCAAAATTGGGAGATGAGAAGAAAATAAAATACAAAGCAAATTAATGTGTATTCAGCTATGTATAAGGAAATCTAGACTCTTCACAGATTCTGAAACACACAATGTTCCATGAGGAAGAATCATCAGTGTCAAAGGTGATTGAGATGACAAGATAAGGTGTGAAAAATGTCCATTGGGCTGAAGAAAGGGCCTTGATAATTTTGGGGAAAATACTCTAAGATATCAAAAAACGGGTACAAAATGCTTTCTGAATAATAATGTAGTACTTAAAAGCAATGGTGTCTATTATTTCAGAGACCAGGGTTTTTGTCAAGTAGATGATCTTTAGTTATAATGGAGAAAGAGCACTTGAGAAATGATTGTGTCCATGTCCAAGAGCAAGTGCAACAACAATTTTATTCACAAAAGCATTAAAATGCTAATGTTTCATCCTTATTATAAAGCTTCTAATGAAAAACTGAAAATGAAATAACAAGTCTTCATTCCAATTATAATGACTGAAGCTAGAATGAGACATAGTGATATCACTTTTCCAATTCAAGTTTCTACAAATTAATATTACACTTTTGCAGCCTTCTGCAGGAGTTGAGTAGCTTAACTTAATAGACTTCATTGTAATATGTTGTACATATTCACAACTTCAGCTAACCATTTCACTATACTTAAACATTATTGTCAAAATATAGAACATTTTTAGAAATTCCATTTATTAAATTAATTTTCCAGGACTTACATATGGTTAGAGATTGGCATTCTTGGAGACAGATATTATTATTTATTTACTAAATTTTCACAGCTTTGTTAGTCTTAGTATGTTCCTCTTTGTTTCCTCCTCAAAGTTCATTTTCTCCTAACCAAGGCTGTCAGCTCTAGTTGAATATTATTCTTTCTTACCAGATATTTAAATTCTAAATGAAATACTGTCCTGTTTTATGATATTCTAACTGACTATGTTTCAGATATTTCTGTGAACCAGAGTCTGGGACTCTTCTTGTGAAGATAATTCAGTATAAAGTTTTTTAAAAGCTACTAGGCGGATTTACTTCTGAACAACTATGGTTAGACCAACAAAGATTGGTATGATGCAGATGTTAAAAATTAAGTCAGGTTACCATTATGAAAATAAATGTTAGTTTTAGAACAGTTTTCAATTTTCAGAACTATTGGAAAGATAGTACAGAGAGTTCCCTTCTGCCCCACACCCAGTTACTCCCATTAGTATCTTTTGTTCACATGGTGCAGTTGTTATTCTTAGACAATGTTGATATATTATTATTAACAAAAGTTCATACTTCATTCAAATGTATTTGATTTTTACCTGTTGTTCATTTTCTGCTTCAGGAGATGCCTTCCAGGAAACTATTACATTACATTGATCATTATGCTTCCTTAATCTCTTCTTGACTATGACAGTTTCTCAGACTTTTTTTTTTTTTTTTTTTGCTTTTGATAAACTTGGCAACTTTTAGGAATAGCAGTCAGGTATTTTACAGAATGTCCTAAATTGGCATGTGTCTAACATTTTTCTCATGATTATACTGAGGTTATGGGGTTTAGGGAGGAAAACCATAAAGTGTCATTTTCACCAGGTATCACTGGTATATGCCAACAACATGACATCACTGTTGATGTTGACCTTGAGATAATGTTGCTATATTTCTCCATTGTAAATTTACTCTTTTTTACCCCTTTTCCATGCTGTATTCTCTGGAAGGAAATTACTATGAGCAGCCCAAACTTAAAGAAGTTATGTTTGACCTCCTTGAGTGTTGAATATCTACATGTTATTTGGATTCTTCCATGGTAGAAATTTGTCTTGTCTTTTCCATTAATTCATTCATTCGTTTGTTTGTTTATGATTTTATTTATTCATTTGCGAGAGAGAGAGAGAGACAGAGAGAGCACAAGCAGAGGGAGAGGCAGAAGGAGAGGCTGAGCTGGGAGCCTGACGTGGGGCTCAATCCCAGGACCCTGAGATTATGAGCTGAGCCAAAGGCAGATGCTTAACCATCTAAGCCACCCAGGCGCCCCTCCATGTATTTATTTATTGAATCATTTACTTATATCAATATAGACTCATATGTAGTTATTTAATATTTTAGATTATAATCTAGTACTACTTAATTATTTCATGATTCAAGTTGTTCTAGCTTTGGCTACCTCTGTCAGAGTTGGTCCCTTGATCCCATTGGCATATTAACACTGTGATTTTTTTTAAATATTTCCTCACATTCTGGCTTATGTTGTATATTTTCTACCCCAGTCCTATAATCAGCCATTTCTCCAAAAAGCATTGTCTCCTCTTATTGGAGAATGCTATTGGAAACCAAGATCTGAGTATCAGGTGTTTTCATTCCTCTGGGCTTTTGTTGCTTCTAAGCTCTTTCAGTTGACAGAAGAAGCAAATACACATGTGTATGCTAGCCTATTTACATACACATTCCTGTACATACTTCTAGATGTTATCACACATATCTTAATAATCTAAAACATGGTTTTGTAGAGATATCGATTCGGTTAACCAAATGATAATCCATTATTACATGGATCATTCTAGCCTCCTACCCTTGTTTGTCTATAGACACCTCCAACAGTGAGAAGCCTGTTTGCAACCATCCATCATCCATTTACTTAATTTTTTAATTCAAGTATACAGGCAGGGTTATCATAATTGATAGCCAGTACTCCATGGAAAACAACTTGATCAACTAGAATAGAATGCTTCTGTATAGTTTCTTTTAACTTTAGTCTTCCATACATCACTAATTTCCAAAGTTAATTAGGTCAGCACTTCTTTCTCCCATCCCCCTGCTGAGACTGTTTTGTATGTACATTTATAATACAGTTAGATTATAACTCACATTCTGCATTCCATCTTGGGATCCCTTGACCTCCTAAATGATTTTTTATACATTAAGAGTCACTCTTCATTCAGTAAAGTTCTATGGGCTTCGACCAATTCCTTGTGTCATGTATCTACTAACTACTACAGTATCATGAGAATAGTGTCCCCAAACTAAAATGTTCCCTGTGCTTCATTTATTTAAACTTTCCCCCTCCCCCTGAGTCTCTGTCAAACTCTGATCTTTTCTACATCTCTTCGTCTTTTGCAAAATGTCATATAATTAGAATTATACAATAAGTATAACTCAGACTTGCTTCTTTCACTTAGCTATACATATTTGTTTTACCTATGTATTTTTGCAAACTGACGGTTTATTTTCTTTTACTGAAGAATAATATCCTATTGTATAGATGTGCACAATTTATCCATTCCTCTATCAAAGAGCATTTTGTTATTTTTCCAGTTTGGGTGATTATAAATAAAGCTACTTTAAACATTGATATGCATGTTTATGTGAGGATATGTTTTCAAAGCAGTGGATAAAGCTGACATTTTTCTTCAGAGATATTTTAAGATAATGAAAACTTCAATAGAAACCAACTAATAAGAAATCTGTCCTTGAAAACAGCCCGTGGAATAGGTTTTTTTAGCCAAGACTCATATACTGGTTATGGGTGCCCTCAATGTACCTGAGGTAAGGGTGTCTGAGATCCAAGAAACAAATACAAAAAACAGGAGCAAGCCAGGGAAAAACCATCTGGTAATTCTTTAAGTAATATTGTATGAAACCACTGGATTTGATACTTCTCTCGCTCCATTGTTAAACAAAACAAAACAAAGCAAAACAAACACAAAAGGAGGGGAAAAAAGTGTAGAGGTTTTGAATGGTAGCCAAAATTTGTGAATTACTTTCTAAAATAATGCATGATCTTAATGGAAGGCAGGTAGATACCCATAAAAAGGACCTTTTATGATGTGAAATATACTATACTACTTCCATAGAAAACCTATCCTTTCATGAAAATTTTGTCCTTAGCAAAGTTTCAATTTTCCAAATAAAGCCTTTAGACATGCTTGCCTTCAAAGCACATCCAGATACCTACCATTAAAGTGAGGTGCCCTCTGGGAGAAGACCTACACAAAGACAAAGAAAATAAACCATAGCTGACTATACTTAAAAAGAACTCTCTTTCATGTGTAAGTTTGTAACAATTACATCCATGGGGAAAAAAGAGACTTCATATGTCTGTAGTATAAGCTCTGACAGTTGGCTTTTCTTTTTGTAATGCAAGTGCCTTGTTTAAGCTTTGATAGTGGAAGCATCCACTTCAAAGACTCATCCATTTCAAAGAGACCTCTGCTTCACCAAAGGGTATCTAAATAAACATTTTGTCAACCACACTACTAGATAAAGATTCAGGCCACTTTCTCCCCCTGAAGCTCCTTTGTTTTAGATATCTTGGTTGATTTCTTAACTTACCATTTGGTGCACTTGATTTTCCTCTTCCCATGTTTCAAATTCCTGCTCTTACGTTTTTAATTCACCAACAGTGAGCCTGTGAAATCCTAGCCCCTCTCCCTTGACCCCAATAAACACAGAAACCCAGGCCAGTCTGTATGTTTTATTTCTTTCTCTCTCCTCTCTCTTCTCTTTCTCTCTCCTTCTCTCCTGCCCCCTTCCAAATTTCTCTCCAAATAAACCTGTGACTTTTCAGTGTGTGTACCCTGGTAAGCCTTTTACTCTCCAGGGCTTATAAGTAATAAATTCTTTTTTTCTTCAAAGTTTCCTAATGGTTATGGCTGAAGGTCATCTTGCAATCATAAAAAGAACCACAAAGGTTAGTTTAGTTGTAACACTGGCTTAGAAGGGGTAATGTCTGAATGAAGCTCACTTTATCTAGTTCTTTTTCTTCCAAATTGCCCAGGCATTTCTAGTCCATAGCATTACTACTGATAGGCTGAGACCAGCACAAAACAATGTATAATGAGATTTCTAAATAGTTTCAAAAGAATTTTGTATTTAGAAAAAGAAAGATCTGTCAAAAGCACTCAGAGAACCATAAGTTTAAACTTGTACACTATAAAATAAAACCAGTTGATACATTAAATAAGATAACATATGATTAAACACAAATTTTTTGATTTGTCACAAATCTCCAAAAAATATTTACAACATATTTATTGAAAAAAATCCACATATAAATGCACCCATGCAGTTCAAACCTGTGTTATTCAAGTGTCAACCATATAAGACATTCTTGGGAAGGCAAAACTATGGAGACAGTAAAAAGATCAGTGGTTGCCAGGGGTATGTGGGGGAGGGGGGCAGGAGATGAATAGGCAGAGCATAAAGGATGCTTATGGCAGTGAAAATACTCTATATGATCTTAAAATGCTGGATATATGTCATTATACTTTTGTCCAAACCCATGGAATGTACAACATCAAGAGCGAACTGAATGTAAACCATGGACTTTGGGTAACTATGATATGTGAGTGTAATTTCATCCTTGGTAAAAAATACCCCATCTGGCTGACTGTTGTTGATACTGGGGTATGTTCTGCAGATATCCGAAAAATCTCCCTATCTTCCTCTCAATTTTGTTATAAACATAAACTGCTTTTAAAAATAAAGTGTTAAAAAATAAAACAAGACTTACATGGTATTGTTCTTTTCTTCCAAATTGCTTTGGATATTCTTGGTTATTTGTATTTCTGTATAAATTTTTGAATCAACATACAATATCAACAGAAATACACTCTGGATTATTAATTCATAACACATGGAACCTATCAGTTAGTTTGGGGAAAATTCACTTCTTCCCAAGATAAATACTTCCAATCCAAGAAAATATATATTCCACATCAACAATAATGCGACGAGCAAGCAAATAAAATTATTTTCCCTTTCTATTTCTTATTTTCTTTAAATTTTATTTATTTATTTATTTTTTTGGTGGGAGGGAGGGGTAGAGGGAGAGAGAGAAAATCTTAAGCAGGTTCCACACCCAGCACAGAGCCTGACATGGAGTTCAATCTCACAGCCCTGAGATTATGACCTGAGCCGAAATCAAGAGTCAGACACTTAACCGACTGAGCCACCCAGGCACCCTGCTATGTCTTATTTTGAGATTTATTGTTCCAATCTTTTAAAATAGATTTATTATTATTTTAAAGATTTTATTCATTTATTTGACAGAGAGAGACACAGAGAGAGAGGGAACACAAGCAGGGGGAGTGGGAGAGGGAGAAGCAGGCTTTCCCGTGGAGCAGGGAGTCCAATGAGGGACTCGATCCCAGAACCCTGGGATCATGACCTGAGCTGAAGTCAGATGCTTAACGACTGAGCCACCCAGGCGCCCCTAAAATAGATTTATTATTTTATTAAAGTGTACAACTCACTGATGTTTAGTGTAGTTACAGATTTGTGAAACTATCACTTCAATCTAATTTTTTTTTTTTTTAAAGATTTTATTTATTTATTTGACAGAGAGAGACACAGCGAGAGAGGGAACACAAGCAGGGGGAGTGGGAGAGGGAGAAGCAGGCTTCCCGCGGAGCAGGGAGCCCGATGCGGGGCTCAATCCCAGGACCCTGGGATCATGACCTGAGCCGAAGGCAGATGCTTAACGATTGAGCCACCCAGGCGCCCCCAATCTAATTTTTTAATATTACATTATCTATTAGCAATCACTCCCTATTCCTCCCACTTCCTACTCAGTCCTACGTAATCTAATCTACTTTCCCTATAGATTTGCCCATTTTACACATTTCCTATCAATGCAATGACAGAAAATGTGTTCTTTTTGATTGCTTCTTCCATTTGAGTTAGTACTTTCAAGGTTCATCTATATTTGTGTGTATCTCTACTTCATTTTTATAATTCCTAAATAATATTTCATCGTATGATATACAACATCTTACTTTTCCATTCATCAGTTGCTGGGAATTTGGGTTGTTTCCATTTGGGGGCTCTTATAAATAATGTTGCTATAGACTTTATGTGGGCACATTTTTAATTTCCCTTGATTACATAACTAGGAAGAGAACTCTTGTGTCTTAAAGAAACTCTGTGTTTAAGAAGTTTGACATTTTGATTTCCAAAATTACTGTTATTTTATATTCCTACAAGCAGTATATATTTTATATTCCTACAAGCAGTTCTAATTTCTCTACCTCCTCACCAACAGTTGTTACTGTCTTTTTGATTATAGCTATTCTAGTGGGTGCTGAGCAGTATATGAGTGAGGGTTTTGATTTGTATGTCCTCAGTGATTAATGATGCTGTACAACTGATTTTGGCCAATTATGTATCTTTTTGGAGAAATAGCTCCTCAGATCCTTTGCCTGGTTTTAAAAAATTAGTTTGTCTTTTGAATATTGAGTTGTAAGAATTCTTTATATATTCTTGATAAAATAATTTGCAAGTATTTTCTTCCATGCTATGGGTTTGCATTTTACTTTCTTCATTGTATTATTGTACAAAACTTAGTTTTGATGAGGTTTTTTTTGTGTTTTTTGTGTTTTTTTTTTTTGGTCATACTAAGGAATCACTGCCTAATCCAAGATCAGGAGGATTTTCTCCTCTTTTCTCATCTAAGACTTACATAATTTTAATTTACATTTTAGCTTCATAATTTATTTTTTATTTATTTTTGTATATGGTATATGGTAGGGGCACAACTTCATTCTTTTGCATAAAGAAATCCACTTATCCCAGAGCTATTTGTTAAAAAAACTATTTCCTCACTGACTTGTGTTGACACCCTTGTTAAGCAGGAGTTTATTTTGGACTCTTAGTTAATCTATATATCTATCTTTATGTTAGTACTATATTGTCTTGATTACTGTACCTTTATAGTAAATTGTGAATTTTTGTAATTTTTATAGTAAATTATGAAGTTAGGAAAGTTCTCTTTTTTTCTTTTTCAAAATAGTTTTGTCTAATAGAAGTCTCTTATCTTCCCATATAAAATTTTAAGATTTGATTGTCAATTTCTACAAAACAGCCAGCTTTGATTTTGATAGCAGTCAAACTAACTTTCATAGTTTCTTTACAGAATTCTAACTCACCTCCGAAGTAACTTTACAGTAGCCAAAATCTTCGTTAACAATCATGTTATTAAAGTGCATAAATTAAATATGCTTATATTATGCTGGAAGTCATGGTTAAAAAGCATTAGTTAAAAAAAAAAAAAACCCAAACAAAAGAAAACACATTAGTTCCATTTAAAACATATCAACAAATCTATGGCCAGGGAATAAAATTTAATGTTTACGGGTCTCTAGGTAGGACAAGTCCTAAGTTGCTTAAGTGTAAATGAATATAGATGTTAACCAATCTTTAATTTAGAGAAGTAGGAATAGAATTTCCATCCAATTTGAATAAGAAAATGTCACAAAGTTCTACATGTAGAGAAGGCTGGTATTCCACTCGTGATATCAATTATTTTATATCTTTTGTGAGAGACCCGAGAATAGAAATATCATCAGAACTGAGGTGAGTTTATCAGTAAAATATAGGAACCCAAAAGTCTGTGGATATTTAAAACATATTTGAATCAGTGTACTTCTTTCATTCATTCTTTATGATATTCCTTGTACTGGTGCATCACAATAGTCTGCATTTTCAGCTGTGGTTGGAACCATGATTCTCTTATTATGTTCCCTGATCAGGACCAGCAGCATTAGAACCAAAGGTGAAACAGAAATGCAAATTCTCAGGCCCCAGCCCACACCTACTAAATCAGAGTATTTGATGGGTTGGATCCTTCAATTTTTGTATTAACAAGCTTTCCAGATGACTCTGATGGAGACTAAAGTTTGGTAACCTCTGAGAAATGGTTTGAGAAAAGGATATTCTAAATTTACCATATCTGATTTAACACATGCTTTGCTTTATTTTCTCATTTCCTCTCCTGGATTTTGTGTTTATAATGTTATTTTAAAATTCTGGTTAGCACCTATTGTAACATCCTGCATGCCTTTATCTATGGTTAGTGTTATACTATTTAAGAGCCTTTTGTAGAGAGAGTAATTACATGTTGTATTTAGAGCACAGTTAAATAGTTAATGTTTTATCCTTTTAAAAATTTTACCCATTATTATGTAGTTTCATTTCTAGTAAGATTATTTAGTATTTATTACTTGCAAGGCATTACAAACAAGGACTTAATGTACATAAACACACATGCACACATATATGTACAAACATATACACACAGAACCTTATATGTGTATGTATATTAGACATGTATACATTTACATATATACACACATGCATATATATGTATTAAGCAATCTACATACATACATACATTTTAATCCTAATGGTCAACTCAGGAAATAAAATTATTAATATCCCCACTATACAAATGAGGACACTGAACAACAGAGAAGTTAAAGAACTTGCCTGAAATTTGGATCTGTTAAGAAGGCAGAGGGATTTAAAAAAAGGCAGTCTGGCTCCAATTCATGATGCATGCTGGCTAATATACCCTGAATAAGCAGCACATGTTTGCTTTCTCCATTAGGCATGATGTAAAATATTGGCACATAACATATCTGTGGCAAATGAATTTGGATTCATAAACCATCCTGCAACTATGTGGGAATGATTTCCTACACACTGGTTTCTTCTAAGCCAGTGAAGTTGCCCCTTGTAAAGAAAACAATCCTAGATATGTGGTGAATACGCTTTTAGCAAAATATGGCCATGGTTATATTTCTTACAGAATAAGATCAAAATCAGATAATAGTAAGAGTATACCTCACAACCAAGATATGCTGTGATATCTTCAGAAAAAAAAAAATCCAAACTCAAGATGATGAAATGTTTTTTGCTTGCATGCTATAGGAAAAATGATGGCTTGCTATCTCTGGTGGGGAGAGCACTGCTTTAACTGCTGGACACTCCTCCCCAATCAGAACACAGAGAAATCTGGACAAATAAAATCCTCCATCTGACTTAAGCCTGAGATGGCAGAATGATCAGACACAAGGAGGAACATAGCACTCACACATCTTTATCACAGTAGAAACAGACCGTGTCAACAAAGAGTGGGGACAGATTTATGAACTGGCACATGTTAAGTACTAAATAAAGTTGTTACAAATAAACAAAATTGCATAATAACAGGTAAAATTTCTTTTTTAAAAAAGTCAAAAGAATCCTATTATAGGGGCGCCTGGGTGGCTCAGTCGGTTAAGCCGCTGCCTTTGGCTTGGGTCATGATCCCAGGGTCCTGGGATCAAGCCCCACGTCAGGCTCCCTGCTCGGCGGAGAGCCTGCTTCTCCCTCTCCCTCTGCCTGCTGCTCTTCCTACTTGTGCTCTCTTTCTATCTCTCTATTAAATAAATAAATAAAATCTTAAAACGAAAAAGAATCCTATTATAACTAATTGTGACTGAAGAATTATGGGAAAGTAGAATTGGAGAAGTCACAGAATCCATTCAACACTATATGTGACAAAAGAATGAATAAGCTAGATATTATCACAATTGTGCTCCTCTGATTCAGTAACGCTTTGGAATGCTTATCTGAACCATGTAACAGAAGCACTTCAAAGTGTGTGCATTCCTGGTTTTAGGAAATAATGCAAGGAGTTCTCTATATCTTCTTCAAGTACAATATGCCCTCCACTTCTCCACTATTAGGTGGAAAGTACTATGAATGTGGAAAGTACCACATTCTTCAATATGTAAAAAACTCCCCAACACATTTTATGAGGCCAGGATTACACAAATGACATGAAATACATAAAACAGATAAAGATATTACAAGAAAGGAAAGCCAAAGACCAATATTCCTCATGAATATAAATACAAAAATCTGCAACAAAATGTTAGTAAATCAAATACAATAATTTATAAAAAATAATTATATACTGTGAACAAGTGGGATTCATTCTAGTTATATAAAAACGTTTCAAAAATAAGAATCTAACAGTGTATTCTTCCACATCAAAAAGATAAAGAAGAGAATCACATGATGATATTAAATGAAATAGAAAAGTATTTGGCAAAATACAACACCCACTCATGATAAAAAGTTTCAGCAATTTAGGAATAAAGAGGAACTTTCTCAACTTGATAAAGAACATCTACAAAACAAACACAAACAGACAAAAAACCTAGAGCTAACTTTATACTTAATGGTGAGCATGGACACTTTTCACCTATGATTGGGAAAAAGTAAGGAAGTTCTCTTTCACTATACCTATTCAATATTGTACTGGAATTCTTAACTAGTGCAATGAAACAAGAAAATAAAAAAATGAGTACAAATTGGGAAGAAAGAAATATAAATGTCTTTATCCATGGATGACATGATTGTCTATGTAGAAAAACTCAAAGATTCAAGTAAAAAATTCCTGGGAAAATAAATGAATATATCAAGAATATAGGATAGAAGATAAAACTTCTAAATATAATGAGCATTGACTTGGGTTTGGTGATGAGTTTTTACAAACAATGCAAGAAAACATGATGCATGAATAATGAAAGTGATAAATTGGACTTTAATAAAACTAAAAACTTCTTCCGTATAAGAGGACCTATTAAGAAAAAGAAAATATAAGCCACAGATTACAAGAAATATTTGGAAAATACATATCTTCTATAGGACTTGTTTACAAAATATACAAGTAACTATTAAAACTGACAATAGAAAATATCCAACCCAATTAAAAAACGGGCAAAAGATCTTAACAGGTACCTTACCAAAGAAGTTATGTGGACAATAAATAATCATAGTAAAAGATAAGAAACATCATTTGACATTAGGGAATTGCAAATTAAAACAGTAATATGATACCACTACTTACATATAATAATAGCTAAGATCCAAAAGGAGTCAAGACTAATTGCTGGCCATACAGTGGAACAATTCATTCTCTGCTGATCGGATTGCAAAATGGTACAACCACTTTGGAAGACAATTTGACATTTCATGAAAAAACTAAATGTAATCTTGCTGCATGATTCAGCAACAGTGCTCCTAGTTATTCACCCAATGATTTGAAACTTACATCCACATAAAATTCTGCATGCGAATATTTATAGATACTTTATTCATAATAGCCAAAGATTGAAAGCAACAAGATGCTCCTCAATAGAGAACTGGATAAACAAGCCATGGTAATCATACGATGGAATAGTATTCAGTGATTAAAAAAATGAGCTATAAAGTCACAAGGGGATATGGAGGAAACTTGAATGCCTACCTCCAAGTAAAAGGAACCAGTCTGAAAAGGCTATGTACCACACAATTTGACTTATACAACATTTTGGAAAAGCCCAAACTATAGAGACATTACAAAGATCAGTGCTTGTCAGGGGTACGGGGGTGGGGAGAAGAAAGATTTAAGTAAGTAAAGCACAGGGAACATTTTAGGACTATGAAACCATTCCAAAGATACTATAATGATGGATACATGGCACTGTGTATGGGTCAAAACCCAAAGAACTTTACTGAACAAAGAGTGACCCTTAGTATATAAAAAGTAGGAGATCATGTGATTCCTGGCAGAAATACAAAATGTGGAAAAAGAAACGATTACAAATGTATGACACAATCTCACTTAAAGGAATGGAGCAAAAGTTGGTATGTAAGTAATTCTGGAAAAAAATGAATTAAGACTAATGGTAAACCAAACCAAATCAAACCAAACCAAACAACCTAACAAAAATTTTATATCTAAGCATTGTACTTTCATTCATAGTTATTTACTGTGTAGTTACATGTTAACAATTCTGATACTGCTACACATATATAATGGAAATGAACAGTTAAGTAAATTAATAGTGTTAATAGGAGTCAGGTTCCTCATTGATGGAACTGTCTACAGATAAGCAAGGTTAGGTGTTAAAATGATTCAAGTGGTAATGGATTACAGCTGGACATATGAGCACAAACTCATGCTTACTTTATTATAAATTCAGATGGTTACAGATAGAAATACATATATATACATGTATATACACTGGTTAGTGTGTGTATATATATATATACACACACACACACACATACTTAGCTGAGAAAATCTAAACAAATACAACCCAGTGACAATGATTTCACCAGGTGCTAAATTTTTGGTTTCTAATATTATTCTCAATTAAAAGAAAGAAAACCTCCTTGGATAAATATCTGATTCTAGGCTTGAACAGTAATTGTACAAGATGAGGCTGGGGCATCCACAAATTAAGAAAGTGCTAACACACACACACAGATTGAGGTATGTCAAAGGGACAGAGGAGCTAACTGAAAGAACTCCCAATGACCAGAGCTGAAAAAATTTGAACAAAATAAATAAAATTATATTAAATTATAACTCAAAGTATGAAATGAATATCATGAGCCTATAGTCATATAAATAAATGAATGCATAAATAGAGAGAAGAGACAAATCTTTTCTGAAAAAGAACTGCAAATGATTTATGTTGATACTTCTTCTCCAAGGATGAGAAACACAACTCCAACTTTTTTAAGTGTAGACTTCACATAATAACTTCCTTTCAGATAGACAGATATACATATAGATTTATAGATATAGATCTCTGTGTGTATATATGTACATAGATATATGGGGGAGAGGGGAAAGTAACTTTGCATTTGAGAAACCTTACAAACACTATTTCAGCCAAGTAATCAAGGTTAACATCAACAGTGATAGGTAATGTTGATATTATGTGTCATTAATAGGATATGATACAATGTCTTTATCTGTGTTCTTCCTCCTGTAAACATATAATTCCATTCTAATGAGAAGGAAAAATTCAGATAATTCCAAATTAATTCAAAATATCAGTGCTCCTCAAATCTCTCAAGGTCATCAAAACCAAGTAAATTCTGACAAACTATCAAAGCCAAGAGAAGCACAAGAAGATAGGAATATAAAATGCAATGTGGTGTTTTGGATGGTATCTGTAACAGAGTAATATTAGGTAAGAACAAAGGGAATCCAAATAAAATATGGTCTTTAGTTAAAAATAATATATCAGTATTTGTTACTTAACTGTGCCAAATATACTATATTAATGTAAGATATTGAAAATAGCGGAAACTGTATGTGGGATATACGGAATGTCTCTGCATTATCTTGACAATTTTACTGTAAATCTAAAACTAATCTAAAATAAAATGTGTTTCTTGTAGTGAAATTTTCAAACATGTTTTGTATTATAGTGACAGCCCTTTAATTTTGAACATGAACTTCCTTGACATTTTAGCTTTGAGATATTCAACAGTTATTACATTGTTCTTGAAACCTTTCATTCTCCCAAAGCAATTTTTTTACAATGAGTATTTATTATTATACTAGTTAAATCTTTTAATGGGGGTTATTTTAAATAAGATTGTTTCAATGAGGTTTGTAAACCTTTGTTACTAAGCAGTTTAAACATATTTTGAACATAATGGAAATGTAAATCAATGAGTATTTTAGAACCAGAGGCCTGTTGACTAGTTTTAAGTGACTAAATCACTTAAAAATTAATTAAATCAATTAAATTTAATTTAAAATTTTTAATTTAAAATTAAATTTAAATCATTAAAAGTAATAAAATATCACAAATTACAGGACTGTTGAATCAGCATTTCTAATATTTTTCAATTCAATATCTGCTATGAAGTTCCTCTAATAATTATACTACAGCATATTTCAAAGTGTAATAAATAGAATTAGAGTATTTTATGTGAGCTTAGAATAAAATAGGATTTCGTCTGAAACCTCCTAAAAATATTTCTGAGTTTAAAACACAAGTATGTAATATTCTCCACTTTTTAAAGTTATGCTTATTGAGTTTTTTTGTTTACTTTTTGCTTATTTTTAATATATGTTGTTAGAGCACTCAGGAAAGCAATTTACATGGAAAATAAACAACTGGCTGACTGCAAGGTATAGTGTTTAAGCAAAATGGCAAATACTCTTTGAATCACAATTCTAGTTTTGTGGTTTATTTGATTGTAAATTGTACAACATAATAATCACTCTAATTTATTCCTTTCTGTGGTTGTTTTTGTGCGCTACCAAACATACACACAATTTGCATAATGTAAGCCATTGGAACTTTTGACATTTATGACAAATGAGGCTTCTGGTGGGGCTATTTTCAAGCTGCTCTTAATAAGTGCCATTTGAAAACAATCAGAACTATCCAATAATGTAGTTTTTTCCAATATTATTCAGTTCAATATTCCATAGTTTCTAAAATAATTTCCTATTAAAATAATTTCCTATTTGAAACTTGTAAATATGAAAATTTTCCAGTTATAGTGGAACTAATTATAGTGTTATAGTGTTACTAATTGCATTACTATCAACATGATTTTTATTCCATGAAACTTTATTCTGTTGCTCACATCATCAATTTCTATAAATGTGTCATAAAAAAACAAAAATAAAGTACCTTTTATTGGTCAACATGAAGAAAAAAGTAAGAACTTGAGAATTAAATATTGTGTTTTAATTTCCATTTGTTTCTACCAACATCCTGTGAACAAACATTAATATCTAGTCTGGTGCATGGTAATTGTGTAAGATGCAGGCAAAAGAGGACATGAAGGAATATTTTGTAACCTTTAGATATTTATAAAAGAGAAAAAAAGAGTGAAATTAATTAGTGAAATTAATAAAGGTTCAGCCATCCCAATAAGTGATGAGTGTTTAAAGATGGACATAGCTCCACTGGACTCACCTAGCACTGGGCTCCCAGAGAGGGATTCTGCTCCCATGTTGTTCTGCATTATTTATAGAGGAAGAGAAGTAGAGAAACATCTAGTTGGTTACAAGAAAAAGAAAAGATGGGGGTAGTTAATAAGTGAAGAAACTGTCCCCCCTCCAAAAAAAAAAAAAAAAGAAATACCTTCACAGATCTGACACTGGCATTAATCTGTTATTCAGTTGAGTTAAATCAGACTGGCTGAGTCAACTTCTTAAGCTACTTGGAAGGAGAAGGATGTGAATCTCCTAGACTTGTGTTTTTTCTTTTTTTTTTTTTTTTAAAGATTTTATTTATTTATTTGACAGAGACACAGCGAGAGAGGGAACACAAGCAGGGGGAGTGGGAGAGGCAGGAGCAGGCCTCCTGCAGAGCAGAGAGCCCGATGTGGGGCTCGATCCCAGGACCCTGGGATCATGACCTGACCCGAAGGCAGACACTTAAGGACTGAGCCACCCAGGTGCCCCTAGACTTGCGTTTTTTCATAAGAATGATAATCCCAACTGAAAATGGTATTTATTATTGATCTTTTACTGATAAAACTTTATCAAGTAAGGAAATTTCTATTCCTCCTTGAACATTTTTTTCAAGCAATTGCATATGAATGTAATGAGTCTTACTGGTATTGTGAATTTAGAAATCTGCCCTGCCTAAATTTCCTCTTGTTTTCTCTGATATCTCATTGGATAACTAGATTGCATTAAAAAATCCCAAGTAAAAGGATTTTATATATAAAGAACTTTGCATTTACTCTTTTCTTTCAGCATTCATCTTGTGATGAAAGTGAGCTTTCTGAAAGTTAACAATTAACTTTCTTTTCTCAAATCTGGATTCTTTTGTTTTTAAAGACTAATTTTTTGGAGCAGTTTAAAATAAAATAAAGAGAAATGTACAGAGATTTCCCAGATATACCCTGTATTCGCACATGCATAGCCTCTTCCATTATCAATATCACACACAAGATACTACATTGGAAAACTATAATCATCCAAAGTCCATTTTTTTACCTTACTTTATGGGTTTGAACAAATGATAATGATATATACCCATCATTATAATATCATCCAGAGTATTTTCACTGGATATCTGGATATGTGGTTATATTTATACCTTAGTTTTTAATGTTTTTGTTGCTAACATAAATGGTATTGTGGTTTTAATCTCATTTTCCTCTTGTTCATTGTTGGTATTTAGGAAAGCAATTGACTTTTGTACATTAATCTTGTATGCTTCAAACTTGCTATAATTGCTTATTTTTTACAAGAATTTTTATGTTGATTCTTTTGAATTGTCTACATAGATAATCGTGTCATCTGAAAACACGGTTTTATGTCTTCTTTTATACTCTTAAATCTTTTATTTCCTTTTCTTGTCTTATTGCATTAGCAAGAGCTTGCCGTATGATGGTGAAAAAGGAGTGATGAAAGGGGACAACCTTGCCTTGTACCTGATACTAACAGGAAAGCTTTAAGTTTCCAACCACTAAGTATGATGTTTGCTGTAGACATTTTGTAGACAGTTTTTATGAAATTAAAAGTTCCCTTCTACTTCTAGTTTACTGAGAATTTTTAGCATGAGTGAAAGTGGATCTTGTCAAATGCTTTTTTATTTTTTTGGTTCTATTAATATGATTATGTGATTTTTTTTTTAGCCTGTTGATGTGGTGGATTACATTAATTGATTTTCAAATGCTGAATGAGTCTTGCATACCTGGGACAAATCCTATGTTGTGATGTATAATTCTTTTTATACTTCTTTTAGATTTGATTTGCTAACATTTAGATGAGAGTTTTTGAATATATGTCCATGAAAGGTTGTTTTGTTTTCTTGTAACATCTTTATTTTGATATTAGGGTAATGTGACCTCATTAAATAAGTCAGGAAATATTCCTTCTGCTTCTATCTTCTGAAAGAGATTGTAGATTATCAGCATATTTTTTCCTTAAATATTTGGAAGAATTCACTAGTGATTCTATCGATCCAGTGCTTACTGTTTTGGAAGGTTATTAATCATTGATTCAATTTCTTTAATAGATACAGGCTTATTCCGATCCTCTATTTCTTCTTGAGTGGTGGTAACACAATAGCAGATTGTGTCTTTCAGGGAATTGGTCCATATCAGCTAGGTTATAAAATTTGTGGGCAGAGTTGTTCGTAGTATTCCTTTATTATCCTTTTAATTTCCATAGATTTATATCGATGTCCCCTATTTCATCTCTGATATCAGTAATTTAGAGTCTATCTTTTTTTTTTTCTTAGTTAGCCCGGCTAAAGTGTTACCAATTTTATTGATCTTTCAAAGAATAAGCTTTTGGTTTCATTGATTTTCTCCACTGATTTCCCATTTTCAATTTTACTGATTTCTGCTCCATTTCATATTATTTATTTTCTTCTGCTTAATTGGATTTAATTTGCTCTTCTTTTTCTTGGTTCCTAAGATGAAATCATAGGTTGCTGATTTTAGATATTTCTTCTTTTCTGAGATATGTATTCAATGCTATAAATTTCCCTTTAAGCACTGCTTTTGCTGCACTGAACCAAAATTGTGTTTCATTTTTATGTAGTTCAAGATATTTTTAAACTTCTCTTGAGATTACTTCTTCATCTCATGTGTTATGCAGAAGTGTATTGCTTAATCTCCACTTATTTTGGGATTTTCCAGTTATTTTTCTGTTATTGATTTCCAGTTTAACTCCAATGTGATCTGAGGGCAGACACTGTATGATTTCCAATCTTTTAAATTTGTTCAGGTGTATTTTATGGCCCAGAATGTTAATATATCCATGTAAGCTTGAGAAAAATGTGTGGTCTGCTCTTGTTGGATAAAACAGTCTACAGATGTCAATTATAACCAGTTGATTGATGGTGTTGTTGAGTTCAACTATGTCCTTACTTATTTTTCGCCTGCTAAAATCTGTCCATTTCTGGGAGAAGAATGCTAAAGTCTTCAGCTATGATAGTGTCTTTATTTCTCCTTGCAGTTCTATCAGTTGTTGTCTCACGTTGTTTGACATGTGCATTAGGCACATACATGTAAGAAACTATTAGGTCTTCTCAGGGAATTGCCCCTTTATCATCATGTAATTCCCTTCTTTCTTCCTGATAACTATCCCTACTTTGATATCTGTTCATTCTGAAATTAATATAGATACTCCTGCTTTCTTCTTATTAGCATTAAATGATATATTTTTCTATATCCATTTACTTTTTGAAATCTATATGTGTCTTTATATTTATAGACAACATATAGTTGGATTATGGCTTTTGATCTACTATGAAAATCCCTATCTTTTGGTTGGTGCATTTAGACCACTGACATTCAAAGTGGTTATTGATAGTTAGATTAATGGCAACCATATTCATTAGTTTTTTATGTTGCCTTTCTTCATTCTTATTTTTATCTTCCACTCTTTTTCTGCCTTTTGCAGTTTAAATCAAGCATTTCATATGATTCCATTTTCTCTCCTTTCTTAGCATATCAGTTATGCTTTTTTCCCTCACTTTTTTCAGTGATTTTCAGTGTTTTCAGAGTTTGCAATATACATTTACAAATAACCCAAGTCCAATTTCAAATAGCATTATACCACTTCCCTGGCAATGTGAGTACCTGACAATAACAAAATATTCCTAATTCTTCTTTCTCCTCTATTCTAACATTGCTGTTATTCATTTCTTGTATATATATATAAGCATACATCCATATATATGTATATATGCACATAAGCATACAAAACCAAATACACTGTTGCCATTATTATTTTGGGAGAAAAATCTGTTGCCAAATCAATTAAGAATAAGAGAAATAAAAGTTTTTATTTAGTCTTCACTTATTGCTTCTTCAATGCTCTTCCTTCCTTTATGTAGACCGTATATTATTTTCTATCTCCCTAAAGAAGGTAGGCAGCAAATTCAATTTTTGTTTGTCTGATAGTCTTTCTTTCTCCTATACTTTTCAAGGATATATAGAGAGATATTTGATAAAAATCTATGCAACATATTTAAAAATCTATTACTAACCAACAAGAAAAATAGTAGAAAATCTAATAGAAAAATGGTAAAGTATTAAACAGGAATGTCATAAAATGATATCCAAATGATTGATAAACCAATGAGAGAGTAGTCAGTGCTATGAGTCATCAGGGAAATGAAATTTTAAAATGTAATGCAGTATCCATCCACACCCATTATAAGGTCTAAATTAAAACAAGGGAACAACTTATAGAGGCTATGGCATAACAGGAGTGCTCATAAAATATTGATTAGAATGTAAATAAATATGGTCATACATAATCAAACTGAATATATGTATTTTCTACTACCCAGCAGTCGTACTTCTGGGTACATACTCAAATGAACTGTTCTAAGATGTTCATCAAAAAACATAGTAGGGGTGCCTGGGTGGCACAGTCACTTTATTTTGGCTCAGGTCATGATCTCAGGGTGGTGGGTGGTAGGGTAGAACCCCCTGTATGGCTCTGTGCTAGATGTGGAGCCCGCTTGGGATTCTGTCTCTCCTCTGCCCCTCCCCCCCTTTTCTGTCTCTCCCTTTCTAAACAACAACAACAACAACAACAACAATACAACAAAAACACTATTCATAATAGCCCTCAGCTGGAAAACTCTTAGAAGTTAATATGCAGTAAATTGGATAAAAAAATGTGTTATGCACATGGGTGCACAACTGAATGAATTCTTCAGCCCCAAAAGAAGAGAATTTGCCTGCATAGACAGAGCCTGGGAATAGTAACAGTCCCTCCCTTCTGCTGAATCTTAAAACTTGGGAAATTGTCTGATCTAAATTTTGCAGGTGGCAAAACCAAATCTTTAATTCGTTAACAAATTGAACCACAATCTTTAAGGTTTCAAACTTCACTACAGCAGAGGCTGAAATTAAAAAGTATCATTTAGTTCATTGCAGAGACTAGCATTTTCCTGTTCCTTAAAATGGTTTTTGAGAAAGACAATGGTATTGTAGCCCGGTAGAGTCAGCTGTGCAATATGGATTGACTCTATCTAGGAAGAGTTGACTCGAGGTAATGTAAAGAGCCTACTTAGATGTATGTAATTTTTAGTTTTGATAAATGAGGGATATATATTTCTTGGGATTTCAGTGCATAGACCAATGAAAATGTAGTTACAAACACGCACAGGTAGACAGCCTCGGCTTACAATCATAGACACCGGGACGTGACTGAAAAAAGTTGATTTAAATGTAATCATTTGATTTAAACGTAATCATTTCCTCTTAAGATTGAATCTAAGAGAGCTCGTTTCAAAATAATCTTCAGATAAAAATGTGCATTATCATAGTTACAAACACGCACAGGTGGACAGCCTCGGCATACAAGAGTAGACACCTTGACATGACTGAAAAAAGTTGATTTAAATGTATCATTTCCTCTTAAGATTGAGTCTAAGAGAGCTAGTTTCAAAATAATCTTTAGATAAAAATTTGCATTTTCATTATTGACTTAACAACTGATTCTTTTAGCCTCACTTTTTGTTTTCAAGTAGTTCTGATATGTTAACTAACTTGACTAGACTTGGCCATACACAGTGGCAGTGTAGACCTCAACTGTGTGATGGTTTCAGTTCAAGGAAGATGAAGGTGGCCTCAGGAGCGGCCCGATCCCAGAACTTGCGGAGTCATGCTGCTTGTGTGCAAACATTAAGCAAAACCACAAAATGTCTCATTTTTGTCCAGCTCTGCTGAATGGGGGCTGGACTCAACGTGTATCTAGCTGAAAAGGAGAGCCACAGAAATACACATACACCAAAGCTGCTCATCCTTGCAGTGTATTAATCAACTTGCAGATACTCCTATTAGAACCTGCCTTTGTTTAGATGCCCACTAGATTCGGGAATGTATCATCTGCAGTGCTTGTATTGGTTTAGAATATAGGATTTTAAGATCGTCCAACACTGTACTAAAACATTTCAATAAAATCATGCTACTTCTTTCTATTATAAAAAAAATGTGTTATATACTCACTGACTAAAAATATATACAGTAACAAAAATAAACTGAAATTCAAGCAACTAGAAACAATTTAGATAAATCTCACAAACATATTGATGAGAAAGGAGCCAAGCATAAAATATTACATGTTGTATGATACTATGTATATAAAGTTAAAAATAGGCAAAACTATACTAAGGCAAAAATTACAACAGTATCTGTATTAGTCAGTTTCTCCAGAACCAGTGTGTCAATTATAGTGTGTGTGTTTATATGTATGTGTACATATATGTATATACAATTACACATATATATGTGTATATAAGAAGATATGGATTCCTATATGTGTATACATGAGACATGCATATATGCATATATAGATATAAAGAGATTTATATCTTATAAAAAGATTTAAAATTTAATATTTTGTATATATTACATAGACAAATACATATATAATAAATCTGTGGTTTTAGGACATGTTCATCATTTAGAAAGTCTATAGACATTTCTTGTTTTTATAGTTTTTGTTATTTTGTTTCCAAAATGCCTAAAATTATTTCTTCCTCCTCATGAATGTGATTCTCAGGAATCATTTACCATTTCCATAATTTTTTGCTTTTGAAGCAACTGTAATTATTTTAAATAACTTTAAATGTTAGTGTTTTAATTAAGACTTTTAAATTGAAATGTCATCAGCACTGTTAGCTTCTGAACTAAATTATCAGAAACACTGGGAAATGAATACTTTTTTCAAACATAAAATAAACTAAACAAATCCTCATATTTATATATATGACATCACATTGAATTACATGTTATTCTCATTTTTAATCATTTTCTGTCATTATTTTGGATTTTTTATAAACCATTTTATTTTTTTATAACCCATTTTAAAGTTCTTTCACCAAAATGAGTTATCAGATACTATTACAATGACTATAAATGGGTAGTATTGAGCTTCATTTCCATTTTGAAGAAATTAAAAACTGGAGGACAAGTGAACAAACCATATATTTTTATTCTTAATTTGGACCTCATTATGCAATGACACAAACATCCATTTATGAGACTTTCCACTGAAATGAACTTCTAGTTCATGAATATTTTGAAAACTGGTTAGAAATCTTGTTTGTAACCATTTCTTGATTCTGTTATTATAATAAACTAAATTTAGAGTTAACTGGTAGTTCTCTACCCAAGCTCTAAAAGATACCTGAGAAGTGACACAGAGTAATGTTGAATGCAAAATTCAAAAACATGGTTAGAAAGAAGATTTTTCCCCTATAAATTATTAAAATAAAAAGATTTATTTTCCTAAAATTGCAATCTTTCAAATTAGCAATCTGTATCAAACTAATGTTTTCTTCAAGATGTTAAAGAGAAATAATTTTGATGGTTACATAAGTTTTAGTTTTATAAAGTTTATTATATACTTACTGTTAAGTACAATCAAGATATATTCCTTCTTTCAATAAATTTTTATTAAGCATCTTCTATTTCTAATTTCATGGTGTGGCTCACCAAAGTGCTTACAACCTAGAGTTTAAAGTCATACATACATGTGACTAAGTATTTATACCTTTCTATCTTTCATTCTTTTTTTTTTTATCCTAGACAAGTTTTAACATGGATGAAAGACTATTCTGGAAGACAGAAAACTACAAAATACTTGCAATCAAAGTGATAGGAAAGATATTATTTGTACATTCTAAATAAATAAAAAATAAACTAAAAGATATAGGAAAGCACCACATGCATATGAAATGTCAAAATTCAAAGAATTCTCCTTATTTCAAGTGGCATATAAACCATTGTCTCCTAAAGATTCACAATCTCTACCACCTATTCTTTGCAAAATTGATTACTGAAAAGAAGTTAAAAATTATATATCAACTATATGAAACACAGCTGATTTTTGCCCACCTGTTCACAGTACATCAGGACATGCTTCTACTTGCTAAATGGGCTGGAAAATAAAGTGTATTATGCAAATATGCAAGAAAATACAGTTGTGACTGATATTTGTGCATGTAAAATGTGTTACAGTAAAGAATATAAAGTAAAAACTACAGTTGAGTCTGTAAGTATACTTTTGTCAGTCTTCAGAATGCTGAAGTTTGAATCAATATATAAATAAAGCAAAGCACAGCAGATGGTCCTTAACAATATATTTACTATTACCAGAAACATTCTACATCTTACAGTATTTTGAATTATTTGCTATATATGATCTATAAAGAATAAACCTGATTTTTTCACTCATATAACCATACAAAAAAGAATGTAAGATATATTTTGTATATATATATTGCTTGAGATTCTCTCTCTCCCTCTCCCTTTGCCCCTCCCTCCACTCTCTCTCTCTGTCTCTCATATATTATGTATTATGTATATATTTTATGTATATATATATTTTGTTTACACTGAAGTTAAAAAAAAAGAAAAATGTTAAAAGTGTAGCCTAACTCTAGGTTTGCAAACTGTATTACTTTCTAAGCCCATGGCTAATTATCCCTTTGAAAATACTTTTAAATAACCAAGTTGATGATGAGAAACATCCCACAATTACTTAATATCATGCTATTTAACATGGAAAAGAAAACAGTTCACATTTAAGATCTTTTGCCTGTCACAATTAAATGTTCCTCAACTTTCAAATTCTTAAGCTTTTCTTTTCTAGAAGTTTTTGAAACTCATTTTCTTAACAACTCAAATTAATGTATGTATTTCTTAAAGGCTTGTATTTGGAGTGTCACTTACAAGCATTTTCCATCTAACTAAATGTTTTCCACTAACATCAAGAAATCAAAAAAATTCTTTTTCTCAGCAAATACACTACACTTCTAGTATTATAGTTAAACAATCGTTTTCTGACTTACAACTGCAAAATAAAGTCTCTATAACACCCAACTGGAAAAGCACACCACTTCACTGACAATAAAGTCTCCATGCAGCACTGTTATAAAGATCAGTAAGGGACGCCTGGGTGGCTCAGTTGGTGAAATGTTGGACTCTTGATTTCGGCTCAGGTCATGATCTCTGGGTCTTGGGATCAAGCCCCTCGTCAGGCTCAGGGCTCAGCGGGGTGTCTACTTGAGATTCTTTCTCCCTCTTCCTTTGCCTCTCCCTCCACTCTCTCTCTCATATAAATAAATAAACCTTAAAAAAAAAGATCAGTGAAAAACAACAATACAAAAGGCTTTTAAATGTATGCTATTGCGTGGTAAAAATACACAATTCATAAAGAGAAAATGTCAATCAAAAATGATGTTATCAGATTCTTTCAGTTGATCTGGGTCCTTGGGATTTCATGCTGTCTTACAGTCCCTTCCCACTATGAATATGGTCTGAAAATAGAGACTGTGTCAAGAAATTGTAGAAGCAGCTTTTTATACTCTCAAAAAATGTTTTAAAAAGAAAGAAGACAAGATTTATGCCTACTAAATGAACTAGACCTTTCAAACTTTCAATCATCTCTTCCATCATAATTTTGTATTTTTCTACTTTTAATATATTTTAGTCTTTTGCCCTACTTTCAAGTGGAAATAAAAAGGACAAATTTAACTAACACTCTGAAACTCTGAACATGAGTATCCAGAGAGACAATTTAAAACATGAAACTATCTCCTTGGACTGTAATTGTCTAAGGTTAATTTGGAGACAAGTATTAATGGTTTCTTAACCTGTAGGACAACATTGTAGATTACAATTCTCCATAGGCAAAACATCTTCAAACTAACTGTAGATAATTTAAGGAATGATTACAAAAGGGACGAAATTCATTAGCTGGACTTCCTTTTGAAGTAAATCTTGAAAATTTATAATTTTAGGCTATCAGGCATATTATGAACATAGAACCAAATGTGCTAAAATAACTTTTACAGTCTCCTCCAAAAGTGGGAGTTGTTTTGTCTTTTCTTTCCACAGGATTAATCAATATTGTAGATTTTCTTTGTGAGTAAGACACACTAACCTTTGATCAAGACACGTAAGCAGCCTTTCACATGGTCTCAAGTATTCTTGAGTATTCAATATTCAAAAGTATTTTTTTGGCTTCTGTTATTTATTTTAAGAGAGGAAAATCACAAAATCTAACTGATTAAGAAAGGGTTATTTGCAGATCATGTGTGTTGGCTCCAAGGAGCAGTGATACAGAATTTTCATTGTTGGATTTATTGTCACTGACGGCTCTTTTCCACTGCTATGTCATGGTCCTTCTTTCCTATTGGATCACTCTTCCATTATCCCTTCCCGATATTCCTTTAAGGCCAAGTTCTTGTTTGTTGAAGTAATTGAGTTACTCAAGCTTTTATCTTTTATAGTGAAACACATGGTATTTTCAGCATGTATCCTCAAATAAAGAATTTCCAGACTATCTTATCTATTTTTTAGATGCATAATAACCCCTTTTATTAGTGCTTATAATTTTTTTAATCAGAAAAACTTTCCAACATGCAATTGGAGCTCATCTTCTTCAGAAATACTTCCTGTACTTTGTTATTGCCCCAGAAGAAGCAGAAGACCTGATTCCAACACCAACTGGTTGAATTGTACTGAATATCGAGCAGCCCTAGAAAATGTATGAGGACATACTCCAGACATTAGTATATGGACAACCACATGTTTAAAACTTATACCTTATGTAAAGGATGTTTCACCTGAATTGTTGGTTGGGATGCAATTCCTGGAAAAAAGTAAACATGTTCTATGTTCTAAACTTACAGATATATTTAACTGTCATTAGGATACTATGCTATTGATAAGTTTTTAAGTTGCTTTGATGAGGATATGACTATTTTTCATAAGAAAAAAGCATCTGCTAGTGCTTAAGATACAAAAGGTAACATCAACTGTATTCACCTGTGTTGACTAGAACTCCAAAGGCAGTAATAAGAATGATGTAACCCTAGACTCAGAGAATGTAAGTCAGGTCTAAAACACTCAGTCAGCATAAAAGTAGAGTTTGCTTCACCAGCATAAAAAAACCCCACAGAATCAGTCTCTCTGTGTTTCCCTGGAGTGCACTAACTGGCTGTGGACCATTTCACATATGTCATAAGGTCACTCTACCCCCATTACTCTGAGATAAAGAACATTCATGAACAAAGTATCATTTTGATGCACACACTAGGAATAAAGATCAGTCAAAGGATTTAGATAGACTATCAAAACATGGCGGAAAGGCAGCGTCTGCTTCTCCTCTGTTGGTTTGCAAAGTCACTGCTTGGTGATGAAGTTAGTTAAGCAGCCATATTAATTAAGTGAATGGCCCCCTAACCACTTGACTGAAGAGACTATTTGAAAGACACGTGAACAGAAATACGTATGTCCTAAGTAGTAAATGGTTTGTAGTTTTCTTGGTTGCCTCTTTCAATGGCATCCCTGAATTTCATCTTTATCTTGAACCCAAGCCAAAATTCAGAGTTTTCATAGAAATATAATAATTGCCAGTTGGCTAAAATAAAACATAATGCTGAATCTTATCTGGCAGCAGTGATTGAACAACTAAAATTGTCCTGCTGCTGCTTTCTCTTTCCTCTTCATGGTTTAATCTTAATAGATGGATTGCAGTGAACTCAGATTTAGACCTCTGACTAAAATGTTCCTTTGCCTTCCAATTTGAAGCAATCAACAAACTCTAGTTTTTCTCCTTGTTATCTAATATTAAGAGCTAAAAGAGCCCTTAACAGGCTTCAAGGAGGGAAAAAAAAGCATTTTTCTCTTATTTATCTTGGAATGATGAGCCTTGCTGCAGGAGAGAAAGGTACATCTGAAGGGAAGGAGAATTGCTAAAGATAAACTTCAGTTCCTCAAAATGCCTAAGATCAACATTGCATATTACAGAATGTAAATCATTCTGTAATCTTCATATCATGAAGAAAATGTAACAATAATACATACTTTGGAAAAGTTGCATGATGCATATTAAGTAACTTGAAATCTTTAAAGGAATGAGAATTATAATCACAAGTGCTTTATGTAGTTTTTAACATTTTGATGACTCTTCACAATTGTATTTTTACTTTCACGTCTACATTTTCAGAATTATATTTACTTTCTTTACAGGCCCTAACAATTTAGAGGTGGATATTATCCTAGATGTTCACATAAAAAGATTTTTACATTTTTGAGGTTGAACCATAGGAAATTACCATTTTTGAGGGTTAGAAATGGTTCACTACTGGCAATTTCATATTGCTAAACTTATTTGGATTTTTTTTTTTTTAAAGATTTTATTTATTTGAGAGAGAGAATGAGATAGAGAGAGAGCATGGGGGGGGGGGGCGGTCAGAGGGAGAAGCAGACTCTCTGCTGAGCAGGGAGCCCGATGCAGGACTCGATCCCGGGACTCCAGGATCATGACCTGAGCCGAAGGCAGTCGCTTAATCAACTGAGCCACCCAGGCGCCCCATCAACTTATTTGGATTTGAACATTGAATCACTGTCATATACTCACAATGTGGTTATCCTTTTATTCCAGCTTTGCTGCCAAGAACATATGTAATTCGAGAAATAAAGTAATAAATTTTTTCACATTTCTGTCAGCGCTAAAATGAATGTAGTTTCATAGCTCTGGTGTCATTGTGAAAAGGCAGAATTTATATTATGCTATCTACTCTTGTCCTTTTCAAGATATTTAGCAGTGCTGATCTATTGAAACAGCCTGGCCAACTTCTAAATAGCCAGATTTTATCTCAACATATGAACCATAGAGTCGCAGCCAAAATCTATCTTCGAATATGAAATCTGGTTGCTGAAAATTTGCTATGATCTATAATCTAAAATGTGCCACGTGGCTTTAGGTCTTGATTTGTTGGTTTGTTGGACTTAATTTAAACACACACACACACACACAATTTGTCTAACCAGATCCTGGCTGGACCAATTTCTAAAACAAACAAAAGTAAATACTCATGAGTTATATTCATGCCTATCTGTGTAAAAAAGACATGAGAACTTTCCTTATCAGGAAGGAAAAGAACAGTAATAGGTATAAAACTGTGTTATACAAGGCAGCTCTTAAACGTATTTTGTAAATATAAATTTTACGTATTAAATTATGTCCCTAAAAATGAGCTTCATTGAAAAGACATTTAAACCCCTGTATTCACGAGGCTATAGTATCAGGAACTAGATCACTGAGGGCAAGAAAAATATTGTATATATTAGTGAGAACTATATTGAAACTACATTTTAATATACCTTAAAACTAAATCCATAGAAATGGGAATACATTTACATGAGAACTTTCTGAAATCCTATGCTAATTAAGACACAGGTAGAAATGTCTAGGAATGATTTTTGTGACACACCGAAGTATACCAGTATAAAAATTGATTTTATTTATAAAGATAAATAATTTATAAAATTTTAATATGATCCATTGTCCTATTAAAATCTTTACTTTTATAAAATAAGTCACATTACACAAATTTGAGCTTACAAAAGGCAGAATAACATAGTGATAAAGGTATCACTAGCATCTGCTTGATGGGAAAGATACGGCCCAGCAAAAAAAAAAAATCATATGACTTAGCCCAGTGAATTAGATGTGCACATATTTCTAGGTATTTTACTCGGAACACTCAGGAAAGTTAAGGGTTATTCAAAATGAGACTTGACAAAGAAGATGGGATTTTTGTCTCTGAACCTTTATATGTACCTGGTTAATTCATCCTTCATTGATAGCACAGAATAACGATAAAAAAGTCAGCTAAAGCAAATACTTCTATCTCATTATACTTTACTTGCCTTCTTGTTTTCTGTTCATATTCTCCTGTCTTTTTGAGCCCTGTTTTAAATTCTTATTTCTCAGGATCACCCAAATCCACCCTCACCTCCTTATTTAGGAGACTTATGGTATGTGAAATAATTATTAGCTGGAAATTCAATATACAAGCACATGAATTATAATCATTTTGGGATGAGATGAGAGACTGGATATAATAAACTGTTGAATACAATTATATGTATCATAAATCCTCACAACAAACCTGAGATACTTTTTAATAAATGAGGAAGCTACAGCACAGAAAAGTTATTTTCATGATGTACATCAAATATGTCATGAAATTCTCTGTTTCATTTTTAGCATATATCCAGAACCAGAACACTTCTCTACCATCACCACCTTGGTCAAAGCCACCACTGTTGCTCAGCTGGAATAGTTCAGTGTTCTGCTGCTTCTGCCCCTGTCCCATATGGTGTATTAGAATCATAGCAGGATATTATACAATAAATTCAGATATGTCACAACTCATTTCAAAATCCTCAAATGGCTTCCCCTTCCACTTAGAGAAAAACACAAAAAGCCCTTTTATAGTCTACAAGGCTCTATATTATTTTTGCATTCACCTTGTTTTCCATCACTCCATCCTTAGATCATTCTGATCCACTGTTTTTTTGTTTGTTTATTTGTTTATTCTTTCTCAAACAAGCCTCTTCAAAGTTTGATCCTTGCAAGTACTTCTCCCTCTGCATGGGAAGTGTTTCCCTTAGATATCCATATGACATATTACTTCATTTCTTACAAGTCTCTGAGTAAAGGTGACGTGGACAATCAGGCCTTGCCTAACTCTCCTATACAAAACAGAAACCCCACTCCCATTCTCTGGCTTTCTGTATTTCTTTTACCATTTTTTTTTCCTCAGTAGCTTTTATTATCAGTTGTAGATTATATATGCTTATTTGTTTACTGTATATCCTTCTGACTAGACTGTAAACTTCATGAGGGGTAAGACTATTTCATGCGCTATGTCCCCAGTGCCTGGTCTAATGCATGCACATAGTAGGTAAATGATAAATAACTGTTGAATTAATCCATGATCCATTCCTTACCAGGTATTTCAGTCTAAGGCAGTCATGGTAATACCATCTCCTAGGAAAGGTTTGTTTAAAGATTGGTTTTGTGACATCAATATAGCCAATGTCACACAAAAGGAGGTCGCCAGAGGATTTTGACAACTTCTCCTGTTCCTCAGATAGCGAGACCTCAGAAAGATTATTCTGCCTTTGCTTTTTCTTTGTGGAAAGTGATGTCTGGAACTGCTGTTGTCATCATGTTCTGGGACTTCACATGCCACAAACACTGTGGGTGTCAGAGAGGAGAGGTAGAAGGACTGAAAGAAACTCGATGTCATTTTTGAGCTCCCAAATCAGTCATCTTGGAGAATACCCTATCTCTGGTCTTTTTGCTACCCAAGTTAACATATTTCCTTACTGTTTAAACTTGAGTTAGAGCTCTCCTATTTGTGGCCAAAGCACTGTTCCCCTATTATAAAAGGTGGAATTCGGCCCTTGAATCAGACCTTGCCATATGACTTATCTTGGCCAATGAGACATTATAATTGTGACCAAAGCCGGAATTTACAAACCACTGGGAAATGGGGGCTTTCATGCTTGCTATTTTTGGAACTCTTTAACACACAGTATGTAAACAATTCCAGGCTAACCTACTCAATGATGAGAGACACTGGATGATATGAAATGCACAATTACTACCACTGAATCAGCTGACAGCCAACTACCAAACATGTAGGTAGAGCCATTGACTGCTAGATGATTGCCAATGCATGAATGAATCAAGTCAAGCCCAGCAGATATGCTGCTTAGCTGAACTAAAACCAAATGGTCCCTAAATTGTGAGCTAAGAAGTAGGTGTTACTTATACCACTAAATATTGGGTAGGGTATAACACACCAAATCTAAAAGAAATAGCATTTTGACTGATATATACAGTAACAAAGCAGAATTTGTTTGCTTATACAACTATCCTTTCCACCTTTGCAATATTAAGAGTATTCAATACTTTCATATTCTAAACCTACATATCTAGACAAAGGTGAAGTTAAAAAGGGTCACCGTAAATGCCACAAATAACAGTATGACGAAAATTCAGAAATAACAGAAAAAACTTAGTTCTAGTCCCAATTTGTATTTCTAAGGCACCTTTCTTTCATTAGAGACAATTCTTATGTCACATCAATCCCAGTGGGTCCTGGTCCACTGCTTTCCATTTGCACTGGTGCATAAGAAGTAGCTCTTACAGACGTAAAGGAGGCTGCCTATCTGCTAAGCATTTTGCCATTTGGTAAACATGCTGATGTGCAACACAATTACAAAAATAAATCTTGGATATCTGGCATAATGGTTGAGTTATTCAGCATGCTGGTCTTGTTTCTTCGGAGTTGGCTGACATGCACAATGAAGGTAAGCCCCAGCCTGACTTGCTCTAGGCAGCCTGGTATTCCTACTTGACTAAACACTTTTTTTTTTTTTTTTTTTTTACTTTGCTTTCTAATTGCTTTGCTCAGATTAAATCTCTGTTTTTAAGGTTTTGTCTTAGATGTAAAAAAAACCTTTTTTTTTTTCAACCTCAGGATGTCATATAGAAGATCTGGCTTGAGTCAGAACCTATCAATGGCCAAGCTCTTTAGATATTCATTCTGGGGAAATCTGGATATTTTAAATTAAACATCACAAGTTCTGGACTTGCTAGTAATAACTATGTCATAGCAATACATTCTTTAGAATCAGTGGAAAATATTTGAGTGAAGGAACAAATTGATATACATGTTTGGAGTGGACAGAAATATCACCAACATAGCAAAAATGGGTCATTGACTCAGTTTTAGTTCTTGATAATTTTTATAGTTTTTTTCTGTAATTTTATGTAAATTATTTTAATTCCTTGAGTGTCAATAATCTCATCCATAAAATGGGAATAATAACAGGTCCAAGTAGAGTCCTCAACCTAGTGGTATGGGTGAGGGCTGGGAGTGAATGTGCTCCAAGGAAGAGAAGAAACTCCTACTTAGAGGCACTTCTCTTGCACTTTTGGCAGAGAGAGCAGAATAAGGAAATCAGTCATTCAAGCAAATATATTCTTTCTGTGAAAGAATTCTAACTTGCAAAGTAAATTGTGGGGAAAAGTTATTTTGGTGTTGAGAATAAGAGATGAACAAAAAGACTTAAACACACACAGATATCCATAAAAATAGCCTGCAAGCATCTCCACAATTGTTCTTAATTTCAATGACTAAAAACAATGTGAAATTTGTGAAATAAGAAATGGAACAATGGGACATGAAAAAGGAAATAGAAGGCCTATTAAAAATATAACAAAATGATGACACAAAAAATTAGCCATAATTAGAAAGAGGTCATATTAACACTGCATTCAAAAAATAAACAGAAAAAAATCCTGAAATTAAGGAAGCCAAAATTTACAAAACAAAAGACCGTCTAATTCTAGATTCTGTTGTAAAGGAATGAAGGGAGGAAGTTAACTACAAAATTAAAATGTTGTGGTGAGCTTATTAGACTGTATGATTAAAGAAAGAATCCTAGAGTATCCTGGACAGTGAACCAAGGCATCAAATAAAACAATACAAACACACATTGAACAATACAAAGCAAAACAAAACCAAACCTGGGCCTACTATCAAATTTCCATTCTAAAATCCTATTACCATAAGACAGCAGGGAACAGCTACAAAACTTTATAAGAAAATAAACATAATCTTAGAACTTGCCAAATTGTTTTTATGTGTTAGAATATCTAAAGGCATTTGCAAATATCCAATACTAAGACTCAGATGTACGTGTCAATAGCCATACCTACCCACCTGCATTCTTCTCTATACATAGTTCTTTGATTTATTGCTTTGTGTTAGGTGTTATTTTCTCTCTATTGCCTCATTCCACCCCTATTTTACTTATGTTTTGCTAAAAACAGAACTAGTATTTTGTAAGTTCATTTTCCCCTCATAATTTGCCAAATATAGCCACTAAAAATTAACACTATGGTTTATTAAGTTCACAAACTGCCTTCCATACTATTCCAAGGGTCAGTTTTTACTAAAAGTTTTTTATAACTATGTAATATAAATAAGCTTTATTTCTGTAATTTCCTCGCCACCTCAAGACTTCACACCTAAACCAGTTCTCTGCTTATTTTATGTTTGTATTATGACCCACACCTAACTTGTTGGTGTCAATTTATGTGTTACTCAGAGAAGGCTCAGGGCCATATTATGACTTTCATGGGTGCTAGGACTTCCATGGTCCCTTCCTTCATAAGAAAGAGAGAGAGAAAGAGTGAGAGAGATAAAGATGAGTATAGTTCAGACTTGATTATATTAATTTTCTTCTGATTTTATTTTTTTAAAAGATTTTATTTATTTGAGAGACAGTGAGAGAGCAGAAACGGGGGGGGGGGCAGCAGAGGGAGAGGGAGAAGCAGACTCCCTGCTGAGCAGGGAGCCTGATGTGGGGCTCGATCCCAGGACCACAAGATCATGACCTGAGCTGAAGGCAGAGGCTTAATCAACTGAGCCACACAGGCACCCAATTTTCTTCTGATTTTAAAGAAGTTAAAACATTTTTTCTGGGTCCCCAAACTACAGTGGGCCTCAGGCACTGTGTTTACCATACTTAATGGATGAACCAGTTTTGAATGGACTGTATTATAATATAATAGCAACAGAAATACCAAAGTACTAGGATTTTAAAACAAGAAAATTGTACTTTTGCTGATTATACATGTCTGTGTTCAGTGGGCTAAGACTGTGATATGTAATGTTCTCACTAGGAGACTCAGACTAGAGGGCTGCCCCTATATAAAATACCGCTTGTCAGTGTGGCAGAGAAAGAATGAGAATATCAAAAGTGAATGCTGACCCCAAACTCTGGATAGGAAGCAGGTTGAGGACTCCACTATGGAAGTTATTTCTTTATGTTGAAACTCACCATCTTTGTCCCTCTACCCATTTCTTTGTCCTACAATGATCCTCCATTAGTAGCACTGGAAATAACTTGGTATACCTCAAAGGCAGTCTCAATGAATTTCATCATCATTCCCTTGGATTGCATTTGAGACATGAGTTTTCTATGCTCAAACTAGCTTAAAGCATTTTTTTTTAAGATTTTATTTATTTATTTGAGAGAGAGAGAGAGAGAACAAACAGGGGGAAGAGCAGAGTGAGAGAACCAAGCAGACTCCACGCTGAGCGCAGAGCCTGATGCGGGGCTCAATCCCAGAACCCTGAGATCATGACCTGAGCCAAAATCATGAGTCGGGCGCTTAACCAACTAAGCCACCCAGGAGTCCCTATACCCAACCTAGTTTAAACAACTTGCCACTTGGTTCATTTGAGGCTAGAAATAACCAGGAAATCAAACTCCAAAAATCATAACATCATTGCCATACACTTTTGTAACTAAGAAATACTCCTTAATTTCAAACATCTCAAACTTTGTATCTTTTTTAAAGTGGTAATTTTTTATGCATAAGCACTTTCTTAATTTTCTCTTCTCCCATTATTCAGTACATTAACTTGTCTTATTTTTATACTTATCCATATGTATTTTTTCTGTTTCTTTAAGTTTTTTTTTCCATCTTCTTATTCTAACTTCACAATAATTTGTGGTGACACAAATGATATGTTGTACTAGAATTAGTTATTTTCTTCTTTATCCCCCTTACTAAACCGTGAGGGGTTATGATTTATTAATTTATATTCTTAGCTTCTATTACAACATTAGAATACACCAAGTTTTGAATTAAATTTGAACAAGACATCCAGAGATCATCTTTTATTTAAGAAGCTAATTTTATATCTGTGTATCCTGTGGCAAGTCACATTAAATTGGGATGACACAATTTTCAGTTTACAATGAAAGTAAATGAGTGGGAGACGAACCATGAGAGACTATGAACTCTGAGAAACAAACTGAGTGTTCTAGAGGGGAGGGGGATGGGGAGATGGGTTCTCCTGGTGATGGGTATTAAAGAGGGCATGTACTGAATGGAGCACTGGGTGTTATACGCAAACAATGAATCATGGAACACTACATCAAAAACTAATGATGTAATGTATGGTGATTAACATAACATAATAACAAAAAAAGAAAATAAATGAGTACCTTACCTCTAGTCCCTGCTAGCCCTAAGACTCACAAAATTCATACTCTCCTACCTTTCCAAACTCAGTTGTGCTCCTGCTTCCTACTTCAACTTGTATGCCATCATTTAATGCAGTTCAATGCTCTGAGAACATTCCATGGTTTTAACAAGTGGTTGTGTCTTTAACCTCTCTTGTCTTCCTGATGAAGTCAATCACCATTTCAAATATTATCTCAGTATGAGGACTTTTTAGCAGAGTTCTCTTGTTCTTATATAACTTTATGCATACTTCTACTATAGTATTTAATATATTAAATTGCTATTAGTTTATATGAGTTTGTACTTCATTAGGATCACATATAAAACAAGATCGGGAATGCAGAGAGTTTATTTTTTTGTCTTCCAGGTACTGTGTTCAGTGCTTTTTAAACTGTGGTGTACAGGGGCGCCTCGGTGGCTCAGTCGTTGAGCGTCTGCCTTAGGCTCAGGTCATGATCCCAGGGTCCTGGGATCGAGCCCCACATCGGGCTCCCTGCTCTGTGGGAAGCCTGCTTCTCCTTGTCCCTCACTTGTGCTCTCTAGCTCTCTCTCTGTATCTCTCCAATAAATAAATAAAATCTTTAAAAAATAACATAAAAAATAAAAAATAATAATTAAATTTAAAAAAATAAATAAATTGTAGGTGTACAATCATACACATTAATGGAATTAATCTGTGCATGTCTGATGACCATATGAAAGGACAGGACAAAGCAAAGAATAATTGTGTGTGCCTGTGCTTTTTAAAAAAAAAATTCTTAATACCTGGGAATATTCCTCTTCTGAAGTGTCCTGTTCTAACACCTGATCTGAGCACATCAAACCCAGAGAGTGTGAAGGGTCACTAATTGATGAAAGGGTAGATGAGCTCAGAGGAAACAATAAGAACATGAGCTTTTCAAAACTAGGGCCAATAACACCCTTCAAGCCACATCTAGTAACTACTATCACTCTGCCAAGGGTAACCATTATCCTTGTTTCTAAAGCTATAGGGTAATTTTGCCTCTTTTTGAATTTTATATAAACGGAATCATACAGAGTTAGTTTTGCTCAATGTCTAAAAGAAATGATCTTAATCCCCTTCACCTATTTTACCCATCCTCCTTCTCACCTTCCCTCTGGTAACCTTCACTTTGGTCTCTATAGTTAAGACTCTGTTTTTTGCTTTGTCTTTTTCTTTGTTCATGTTTTCTTTCTTAAATTCCACATATGAGTGAAATCATATGGCATTTTTCTTCCACTGACTGACTTATTTCATTTAGCATTATACTCTCTAGATCCATCCATATTGTTGCAAATGGCAACATTTCATTCTTTATAGCTGAGTAATATTCTATTGTGTGTGTATATATATATATATACACACATACATATATACATATACATACATATATATACACACACATGTATTTATATTATATATGTATTATATACATATATCACCTCTTCTTTATCCTCTCATCTATCCATGGACAATTGGGCGGCTTCCATAATTTGGGCATTGCAAATAATGCTACAATAAACACATGGATGCATGTATCTTTTTGAATTAGTGTTTTCATATTCTTTTGTAAATACCCAGTGGTGGAATTGCTGGATCACATGGTAGTTCTGTTTTTAACTTTTTGAGGGACCTCCATGCTGTTTTTCACAGTGGCTGCACCAGTTCGCATTCCCACCAACAGTGCATGACGATTATTTTTCTCCAGATCCTCACTAACACTTATTTCTTGGATTTATTATTTTAGCCATTCTGACAGGTGTGAGGCAATATCTCATTGTGGTTTTGTTTGCATTTCCCTGATGTTGAGTATCTTTTCATGTGTCTGTTGGCCATCTGTGTGTCTTCTTTGGGGAAATGTCTGTTCATGTGTCTGCCCATTTTTTAATTGGATTGTTTGGTTTTTGGGTGTTGAGTTGTATAAGTTCTTTATATATTTGGATACTAACCCTTTATCAGATATGTCATTTGCAAATATCTTCTCCCATTCAGTAGGTTGTCTCTTAATTTTGATGATTGTTTCCTTCACTGTGTAAAAGCTTTGTATTTTGATGTAGTCCTAGTAATTTAATTTAGCTTTTGTTTCCCTTGCCTCAGGAGACATATCCAGAAGGAAGTTGCTATGGCTGACGTCAAAGAGGTTGCTGCCTGTGTTCTCCTCTAGGATTTTTATGGCTTCAGGTCTCACATTTAGGTCTTTAATCCATTTTGAGTTTATTTTTGCGTATAGCGTAAGAAAATGGTCCAGTTTTATTCTTTTGCATGTAGCTCTCTAGTTTTCCCAATACCATTTGTTGAAGAGACTGTCTTTTTCCCATTTGGGGGAGATACTTTTATGATAAGAGGAGAGTAATTGCTTTCCTGAGTTGTTTGGGGAAAGGAGGTGTTTCCTTATCTGTATCTTGTTAAGATTTCTTTTAGTAGTGATTAGTAGGGCTCAGTTTCCAAAACCAAATGCTGAAATTCCATTCATGACCACTCAGGTTAAAAAGCCAACGAAAGCTCAAAATTTGCAATAAAAGGGACCAAATGGGATGATTAACAAATAGGTATATTGAGTAGAAAAATATAGATAGGAAGGATGCGGGGATCATACTGTAAAATGGCCAATGTTAAGTTAAACAAATACCGTTGCTTTGGTTTGAGTCAGAAAATAACATGAAGAAAATCTTACTTTATCAGATTAATTTGATAGTTACATGCAGGATAAATTATAGGGGAGACCTAGAGGCAGTTAGAAAGCTTCTAAGTCATTTAAACTTAATGGTTACTCAGAGCAGAAGAATGGGAATAGTGTGTGTGTGTCTCTATGTGTGTATTGTGAGCAAATAAAGCTAACAGATGCAACAGACAGTGTGAAGGAAGAACTGACAAGACATTACCAACTGATTGTAGGTTGCAGTGGAGAAGAATACAACAAAAATTATATTTGATACTGGGTAATGGCAAAGCACATAAATTGGACATTCAGGAGAGGTGTTCCATTTCACAAGGAGAGTGAACTGGTTTTAGATGCACTGAATTTTGTGTGATCCTGACATCTCGAAATGAAATTAATAACCAAAAGAGAATTGTGGCCTTCACATACAGAATGAAATAGCAATAGGAATAAGTAATGAGAATAATGGGGACTCTCAAGACACCCTATTTAGTTTTAAGTAAAATTTAAAATGATTGAAAAACAATTTCACAGGTATTCAAAGTATGTTCTTCCCCTGAGACTGATTTGTAGACTCACTGGTTTAATCACATTACATGTTGAGCTAGTTAATATATAAACAGCATTCTAGCAAGAATTCAAAGCTTTCTTGCTTAAACTCCTAGCAAATAATTGCCAGAATGCAATTAGAGGTTATACTTTTGAACTTTGAAGGCTGAAGTCAGAAATGTGTAAATGTGTTTAGTTTAAATTAGCTATAGGATGTCAGGACTAGGCAGATGATTTAATTCTTTCTAAACTAGCTTAATGTTACATTCAATTTTCTATATCCTATATTTACACCTAAGGCCAATTTTACATAAATATGCATATAAAATGAAATGTTTATTTTTATAGTTTTTTTCTGTTTTTACTCTCTTAAACTTCTTACTAGTTCACATAATTATCTTTCTACAGCCTCTAGTAATATACTTAGAGTTCAAATCTCATTTCCATATGAGTTATTAGTACTGTTTTTATATACAAAATAGATACTTCATGTTAGCATCCTAACCAAAATAATAATTACAGTGACATATTACTTTTCTTAAGCATGAATTTTAAGTTATTAAATTCTTAAGTATTAAGATCTTAAAATTTTACATATGAACTTTATTTTTTTTTTTTAATTTACTTATTTATTTTAGAGAGAGAGTGAGAGGGCACATAAGTGGGAGGGGCAGAGGGAGAGGAAGACTTCAAGCAGGCACCTTGCTGAGCTCAGAGCCTGAGGCAGGGCTTGATCTCAAGACCCTGAGATCAGGACCTGAGCTGAAACCAAGAGTTGGACACTTAACCAACTGTGCCACCCAGGCGCCCCAAATTTTTACATATGAACTTTATATTCAGCCACAAAGAGAAATATCAATTCGACTAAAAACAAGTATGCTAATTAAATTTCAAAATACTCCATTCATATTGCAATTGCAGTAGACTTTAAAGATTCTAAAAGCTCATATTGATCCCATTTTTATAATATTTAGATTATATTAACAAAAAGTATATCACAGCAATATAAATAAAAAATATGGCTACATACAAAATATCTGAATTAATGAATTAATGTTATATTTCAAAATTTTCTGATCACAATTTAAAAAAACAGGACAGAATTCTAATTATTAAAGTAGAAACTAAGACAGGACAAAATGAACTTAATATAAAAATATATGAAATATATTTAAATTAAATCAATTTTCTGGGAAAAGGATTTGTACAAATATCTAAATGAAGAGGTTGTGAGACAACATTTCAGAAAAAGATATTATTTTACTTTATTTAAATTTATTAGCATTACAAAATTGCCAACTAACTACTTTATCTTATTTATCACTGTTATATTTACGTAATTATGAAATGTAAAATCAATTGAGCTTTCTCTTTTTTGTTTCAATAATCAACAAATGTTCTTTGAATACCATGAGCTTAGTCAAACGATAGGTGATCTTGGATACAAATAATGGTAAACACTCTGGATGTTTATAATTTAGTCTGTAGAAAAATTATAGATGTAAGAGAAAATTGAGAATTAAATATACTTTTCTGTTCATCTATATTGTACCCAACTTAATATCTTTTAGGAAAGAGGGAAAACAAACAAGGTTTAGACTAGAGTAAAAGACTTATGTGCAAAAGTGAAAGTATAACTATTCCCGCACTGCACTAAAAGGTTGTATTAGTTTTCATTCTTTCTTTTTTTTTTTTAAGATTTTATTCATTTATTAGAGAGAGAGAGAGAACGAGAGAGTGAGCACAAGCAGGGGGAGTGGCAGGCAGAGGGAGAGGGAGAAGCAGGCTCTCCACTGAGCAGGGAGATGGATGCAGGGCTCGATCCCAGGACCCCGGGACCATGACCAAAGGCAGACCCTTAATTGACTGAGATACCCAGGTACCCCCATTGTATTAGTTTTCTAAGCTACATAACAAAGAACCACAAATTTAGTGACTTGACACAATATACGTTTATTATCTCATTTTCCTTGGGTCACAAGTCCAGATACAGCTTAACTGGTTCTTCTGCTCAGTTTCACAAGACTGAAATCAAGATATTGGTTGGACTGGACTTTCATCTAGAGTTTGGGGTCCTTTACTTACCTCATGTTGTTAGCAGAAATCAGTTATTTTTGGTGATAAGACTGAGATCTTCAGCTCCCAGAGTTCCCCCTCCCAAGGTAGTTCACCACAGTGATATTTGCTTCTTCAGGCCAGTAGGAGAGCATTTACCCAGTTTTGACTATTCTTTCAGATAATGCCTGGACCCCACCCCCCAAAAATATCCCTTTTGAATACCGAAAATCAACTGAGTAAGGACTTTATTTACAGTAGTTTCCCCTCATCTGTGATCTCCATTTCCACAGTTTCAGTTACCCATAGTCAAAGGTGTCTGAAAGCAGATGATCCTCTCTGATCAATCATGAGGTCACTGTAGCCTAATGCAACATCACAATGCCTGCATCATTCACCTTGCTTCATCTCATCATGTAGGCATTTTATCATCTCACATCATCATGAGAAGGGTGAGTACAGTACAATAAGATATTTTGAGAGAGAGAGACCACATTCACATAACTTTTATAACTCTTATTGTTATAATTTTTCCATTTTATTAGTTGTTATTATCTCTTACTGTGTCAATTAACAAATTAAACTTCATCACAGGCATGTATGTACAGGAAAAAACATAGTATACACAACGTTGGGTACTACCTGCAGTCTTAGGTATCCACTGGGAATCTTGGAACATATCCCCTGCAGATAAGGGGGGACTAAGCTACATCTGCAAAATTCTTTGACTTTTGCCCTGTCCTATCAGTTAGAAGCAAATCACATCTTCTGTTCACACTCAAGGGGAAGGGATTACACAAAGATGTGGATAACTGAGAGCAGAAAATTGATTCATTTTAGAATTCTCCTAACCATTACAGCAATAGGACTGTAGCAATAGGAATGTGAACTTTAGTTCTGTTCTAATCAGAGAACTGAAATAAACATGTTTAAACCATGAGTTTTATATTAAATTTTATCCTGAATGATTTATAATTTCAATAATGGTGATTGTACAATGAGGATTTCGAAAAATGGAGGCTATAAATATCACTAAACTCAAACTATATTATGATTTCCAGTTTTTAAATTGCATTGTTTGAATATTATGATTTTAAAGTCCTATTTGTCACATAAGCAAAACCTAACTTACATGTTTTTGCATTTTCTAATGGGTATTATTTATAGAATCATTTGCTTATTCAACAGTTATTAACTATCTGAAGTATGCCTGTATATGTGTCAGATTCTTAAGAGTAAATATTCTAGGATAAGAAGACTAAAGTCCGAGCCCCTAAGGGATTCATAAGCTAATACGTATATATTATATAAACACACAATCGTATTCAGGTGGAGTTAGCACTAGTGGGTTATTGAAGGCTGGTATAAAGGGGATGGGATGGAAAAGTAAGGCTTCCACACTTAATACAGAAATAATATCTTGAAGTAATACTCTTTGGATAATGAAAAAATATATAAATTAATACATATACATACAGAAACATATATGCATACCTATTCTGTAGAAGAAAAGTGAGCTTACTTAATTTATTATTGTAAAGTTTGGGAATAGTTCTTAAGAACACCCTCACTTCTGACACTAATTGCATGTCTGAGAGACTTCAAGACCACCTTCAGTTTTGATAATTCACTTGAAGGACTCACAGACTCACTGAAAGCTGTCATACCCACAGTTGTGGCTTAGAACAGTGAAATGATACAGATTAAAATCACATAGGGCAGAGTTCAAGAAAGTTCCATACACAGAGCTCCCAGCTGTTCTCTCCCAGTAGAGTGATAATACTAAATTTCTTGGCAACAGTGGGTGATAATACGCAGAATATTGCCAACCAGGGAAGCTTACCTGAGGTTTGGTATTCAGAATTTTTATTAGGGCTTCGTCATGTAACCAGCATTGGAGTTGGTCCCGCATGTTGCAGACCTCAGCCTCCAGGCCTCCAGAGACTGGGCTAATACTGTGTGACCTAAAGACCCCAATGAATCACAACGTTAGACTATCTGGTATAGCCCAAGATCCCAAGGTAAACAAAGACATTCTTATTAGACATTCTTATTATGACATTTCTTTTTTTTTTTTTTTTAAATTGTTTTATTTATTTATTTGACAGAGAGAGACACAGTGAGAGAGGGGACACAAGCAGGGGGAGTGGGAGAGGGAGAAGCAGGCTCTCCGCCGAGCAGGGAGCCCGATGCGGGGCTCCATCCCAGGACCCTGGGATCATGACCTGAGCCGAAGGCAGACGCTTAACGACTGAGCCACCCAGGCGCCCCTGACATTTCTTTTTTTTTTTTTAAATGTCTTGTCTTGGGGCACCTGGGTGGTTCAGTCATTAAGCGTCTGCCTTCAGCTCGGGTCGTGATCCCAGGGTCCTGGGATCGAGCCCTGCATCGAGCCCCGCATCGGGCTCCCTGCTCTGTGAGAAGCCTGCTTCTCCCTCTCCCACTCCCTCTGCTTGTGTTCCCTCTCTCGCTGTGTCTCTCTCTGTCAAGACGTTTAATGTCTTTTTTTTTTTAAGACTTTATTTATTTGTTTGACAGAGACATAGAGAGAGAGCACAGATAGGCAGAGTGGCAGGCAGAGGGAGAGGAAGAAGCAGGCTCCCCACTGAGCAAGGAGCCTGACACAGAGCTCGATCCCAGGACTCTGGGATCATAGCCTGAGCCGAAGGCAGCCACTTAACCGACTGAGCCACCCAGGCGCCCCTTATTATGACATTTCAAGGGCTTAAATGTCATTTTCCATGAACCAAGAGCAAAGGCCAGACTTCTTATTGAGTAAAATTAATTCTAATTGTAAAATGATTAAATATTTTTATAAGTTGAGAGAAGCAGTATACATATATGTTAATCTATGAGTTTGTTCATTACTGACCTGAAATTCGTTTCAATTATTCACAAAATATAACTTGTTTCTATTTTACTTAATTTTTATAAATCAAAGATATGGTATATTGGACAAAATGGAAAAAAAAAAAGCAAGAGTAGTTGGAGGAAAGAGTATGTGGTAAAATAATTAATAAGTCTGCATTAGAAAACAAAGAAAAATTGTGAGAGCTTTAAAAGGCAGGATCTAGAATGTGGAATTTATCTTGAGAATATTGAAGAAACACTACACTAAAGAGTGGTAGGCAGGGGAGTTACATGATCAGATTTTATTTCAAAAACTCATTATGGCTTCCATGTAGAAAAGGTTGGGAATGGGCGCCTGGGTGGCTCAGTTGGTTAAGCGACTGCCTTTGGCTCAGGTCATGATCCTGGAGTCCCGGGATCGAGTCCCACATCGGGCTCCCTGCTCAGCGGGGAGTCTGCTTCTCCCTCTGACCCTACCCCCTCTCGTGTTCTCTCTCTCATTCTCTCTCTCGCTCGCTCTCAAATAAATAAATAAAATCTTTAAAAAAAAAAAAAAAAAGAAAAGGTTGGGAAAATGTAAGTCTGGAAGTATGAATAAAAGCCAGGTAGAAAATAAGAAAGTCTGAATTAACATTGTAGTGGAGGTTAGAGAAACATTGATAAATTTCAGATATGTATATTTGGTAAAGCCAATTAAAAAGAATCATAGGAGTAAAGGATGAGGAAGCAGGAGGAGTCACAAATGAGGACAAGATTATAGGGCTGGCATGTGGGGGGCTGGTTCCAGAATAGGGGGTTATGGCAGATGACGTTGATTAGCTGCAAACTATTTCTAACTATTCTTTTTCCTTTTCTGATTGTAGATTCTGAAAAGTCAAATGCTCATTTTTACACTCCATGATTCACTATATTTAGTTCTCTACTTTATGTATATGTCAGACTTGAGGGCAACACAATAAGATGAAACCAGTGTTTTAATAGATCTGTGACCTATATTGAATAATAATTGTTTTAAATTTGTGAGTTACACAGTGATGTATATACTAATAGGTCAATGAATAGAATAGAAATGGAATAGAAATAAAATACTGATCTAGTTCATTGACCTTCATAGTTTTGAAAAGGTTCTGTGATCCAAATAGCCAAAATTGTTTATAAGTATTAAGAGTATTATAAAGTTTTGAATGGAATGTTATGACGGAAAAGGGAAGCTTCATTATCTTAATAGAGAAGTAGTATAAGAAAATAATCTTTGGATATTGGAAAGATATGTATCTAAATATCTATATCTATCTATATTCTCTAAGTGTCTTTGAATGAAGAATAACTTACATTTTTTGAGGGCTTACTATGTATAAGGCCTTGGCATTGCTATAAAGTCACTTTCTTTAATTTTTTAATCCTTTCAATAAGAAATTAAACAGGTACTATAATTATCCCCTTCTAAAGTTGAAGAAATTAATCATAGCCAACAAAGGTTAACCTTACAATTTGTTTGGGGGCAGTTCTGATACAAGAATCTAAGTGTCACAGACTCTAAGTCTACAGTCTTAGCTTCCAGGTTGCCACCTTCCAATTGGACCAGCAAGCATTTATTTAATAGGTAGGTTTACTAGATTTAGCAAATAAAAATACAGAACATCCAGTGAAATTTGAACTTCAGATAAACAGTGAATGATGAATAATTTATAGTATAAGTATCTCCCATGTTAATATGTAGGACACACTTAATAGCCTTCCCCCAAAAGTTGTTTATCTAAAATACAATTCAGCTGGAATTTTATATTTTTTTGATAACCCTACAAATAGGCTGTCATTTTTAGACAAGGTATAGAGATCTGACCATGAATACTTGCACCTGAAAGAGAGTTCAGAGAAACTAAAGTCTGTGGGAGATCACAGATCATTTCTCAGCAAGCAGAGTTTCAAATGACTTGGCCATTTATTGTGTCTCACAAATAAGAAAATACTACACAGAAGAGTTATTGGAAGGGGGCATGTTTTGTATCCTTCTAGACAATGTGCCATAGTACAATGCATGGTGAAAGCAGTAGTGGCCCGATAGTGTTTAGTGGATTATATGTGTTTAGTCTTGGTAATCTTCTGGTTGCCTGTCTTGAGTAATTCTAGTCTGTTTAGTGCTAAGTTGTTTTTTACTTCAGTGTGCTAGTCTTTTACTTTAAAACTCATAGTGTTATGCATTAATGAGTTGAGGGTCAAGTTAAATTAAATAGCTATTTAATTAATTTCTCAATGCCATATTTTCACCATTCAGTGAATAAATGAGAGGTATCAGTTTTCTCCCTTATATCTTAGGCTATTACATATGTCTAAGAATTGTGGAGGAAGGATACTGGTTAATATGCTAAATTGCTTTCTCTCTTGCTTTGTCTCTCTTGAGACTTTTTAATCTACTTTAATATACCTACACACCAACTTGCTACTCTACCAATTAACCATTCATTACCTAATTATCTCCTCCAGCTGAGAATTCCACTTCTTTAGAATAATTTCCCCCTTGTTATCATTCTTGTAATAGTATTATTTGTACTCCTTACTAAGTGATTTCTAGTAATTTGAATTGCATTCAAATAATTCAGCTAATTTACAGCAGGCATTTTTCAGTTTTCTTAGCTTTTTTGTTATTGAAATAGGTATGCTCTAATTTTTAAGGCCATTTCAGAACTACCAGTCTCTCTTAGAATTTTACAAAATGTACTAACGTCTCTTTTCAATGTAGAATTATAAAAAAATTCCAGGATACTAAACGTATGGTAGAGGATTTCAACACTTATCAAAATGACTCATGAAATGAATATTCTGGATAAGTAATATCATTTTGTGATTCTGAGTAACTAGGGAAATGAAACAAATATATTCCCACTGTAAAGAAGTTTTTTTAAAAAGTGTACATCAAATAGCCATGCTGGAGTAACTGGTGTCCAGACTAGCTCTCCCACCATAAAGGTTAAGAGGAGAGAACTGTTTTCAGGCAATGGGAGCAGGCAGCACAGGCTCTGAAACCTCTATAAAGGGAAACTCAAGAGTCTGAGTTTCACATAAATTCCCAGCTACTCATCTATGGATAATTTCCCACTCAACCATAGCTCAGAGCTGGGAATCTAACAGAGAATGAAATCCCACAAAACGAGGAGAGAGTAATTAGAGTTTGATGCAGGTGAAGTGGCTGGAATCTGTGGGGCGGAGCATGAGAGACAGCAGCACTTTGCAGAATGGGAGCTCTATAGGTCTGGGTAAGACTCCTGTCCCTGTACAAGGGCTGGAAAAGTACATATGCAAAATGAGGCCCTCAAATCTTAACAGATAATCAACTTCTGCAGGGTTGAGTAGCAATGGAGCAGTGCTGGTCATGGGGAAGCTGCATAAAGCAGCATCTGGGGACATCCAGCCCCACCATTAGAGAGATCTTCTTAACATATAGCTAAGATGCCAGAAAGGCCTCAGGATAAGAACCACAACCTAACAAAGCTGAAACACAAGTCCCGAAGAAAATCCCTAGAAAAGGTTATGAAATTTGAGTATTGCTAACTGAATGGGACTAGGAAACACCTTGGGCTTCCCTTGGGTCTACATCAATAAAGTATGAAAACAAGTCTAAATAAATTCAAAGAATCCATCAATAACTAAACTGCCAGCTTAAAAAAAAAAATTAAGTAACAGAGTACTGCATTTCTACAAGATAGTATCCACAATGTCCAGTATTTAATTAAAAACAACAAGAGCAAAACCAAAAACAACTATCATCAACAAAGGAGCCAAGATGATTGATTCAGTGGGGAAAGAATAGTCTTTTCAATAGTGCTGGGACAACTGGATAGATAGCTACGTGGAAAACACTGAAGTTGGACTCCTACCTCACATCAAATACAAAAATTAGCTAAGAATGGATTAAAGACCTAAATATTACCTAAAGTCACATAACACTTAAGAGAAAACATTAAGTGTACATATTCATGACCTTGGAGTAGGCAATGGTTTCTTAGGTATGATACCAAAGCACAAGTACCAAAAAAAAAAAAAAAAAATCTGCTGGACTTCATCAAAATTAAACACTTCTGGGCTTTCAAAAAACCCCTTCAAGAAAGTGAAAAGATGATTCACTGAATGGGAGTACATGTTTATAAATCTTCTTTCTTTTTTTTTTTTTAAGATTGATTTTATTTATTTATTTATTTTAAAGAGAGTGAGGGAGCGAGCACAAGTGGGGTAGGGGCAGAAGGTGAGGAAGAGGGAGAAGCCGACTTCCCACCAAGCAGGGAGCCGGATGCAGGGCTCTATCCCAGGACCCTGGGATCATGACCTGAGCCAAAGGCAGGCGCTTAACCTACTGAGCCACCCAGGTGCCTCTATAAAACATATTTCTGATAAGAAACTTGTATCCAGAATATATAAAGAACTCTTACAACTTAATAAAAAGACAAAATACTCTTCGAAGAAATGAACAAAGGCTCTAAATAGTTATTTCTCAAAAAGAGATATACAAAAGGCCAATAATAATAATAATAATAATAATAAAGATGCTCAACATCATTAGCCAGCAAATGAAAACCCAAACCACAATGAGACACAACTTCACACCCACTAGGATGGCTATTATATAACAAGGACAGATAACAAGTGAAGATATGGAGGAACTGAAACCCTCATACAATAATGCAGTCCCTTTGACAAAGAGTTTGGCAGTTTCTCAAAAATTAAACATGTAGTTACCGTAACCTAGCAATACCACTCCTAGGAATCTACCTAAGAGAAATAAAACATAAGTTCACAGAAACTTACCCACGAAGGCTCATAAATATAAAATGGCAAATAACCTTCACAAAGTGGAAACAACCCAAACGTCCCAAACGGATGGATAAAGAAAATATTGAGTACCTGCGAAAGGCATTCTGGTTCACAAAAAAGCAATGATGGCCAGGCTTTGCGCTTGCGCATTCCCTGCCTCTGGAACAGGCGCGAGATCTCGCAGGATCTGAGGCGTAGCTTGATTTGCCCGCGCAGTTACGCCGGCGGCGGCGGGAAAGATCCCACCGTGCAGAGCTGGTTTTTGAGCCTCCCTGGCACACCCTGCCCTGAGAGGGTGAGACAAGGGTGGTGTGATGGCCAGGATGGTGTGAAGAGAGGGGTCAGAACTCCCAAGGAAATCTTTCATGGAGTTCGTGGAGGCGTTGAGGGTGCCTTTTACAAATATTTCAGCCGCAAAACTGCCTGCCATACGGCTCCTCCCCCAGGTGTACAGTGGGGCACCTTTCGTCTTAGACTTTTGCTGAAATCTTTTCTTTCGGCTAGTCTCGCTTGTCCTCTGTGCGACCAGATGGGGCTCACTTCGGTTGTCGGCAGAAAAGCCCAGACAGCAAACTCATCTCAAAGGTAAAATCCCCTAATCTTAGCGCGTGACCACCATACAGGTGCCTGGTTTCCAATTTAGGCTTGCCCACCACTTACCCTAGCTGGCAAACCCTTCAAATGCCACCTCTTTTGTGAAGCCCGACCCTAAAACACTAAGTCCTCTCGCACCCACATGCCCACCCGCCTCTCTACGGCATTTCCTTTTGAACTTTCTTTTGCAATCCCAGCCTAGTCCACTGTCTGGAATTTAACACAACTGGTAAATACGAATTTCCTGGTAAAGGACTATAAAATTATAGATTTGTTAAGTGCCATAATGCTGAGCGTAGTGCCAGGCACATAATGGGTGTATATAAAAATATATATATATTTTAATGGAAAAAGGGATGAATTATCAAGTCCAACTTGTCTTTTACAGATGAAGAAAGGGGAACCCCATAGGGTTTGAATGGCCACGAGTTTTCCCAGTGTCACCAGAACTTTTTAATGGCCCACAGTAAGAAATACTGCTTTTCATGGAGCTAAATTTAAGAAAACTTTAGGAACCCTTTATTATGGATTATATTCTAACTTTGTGTGTGTTAAAATGTCTTTATAAAATTAAGATGTATATAATAGGGGTTTGGGGTAACTTTAATAACTTCAAAATAAATATCTCCTTTTTTAAGCACCTCCCCAAATTGAAGTATTGTTACATACTACAACACGAACGGAAAAAAAGCCAGTCATAAAAGGCATGTATTGTATGGTTTTATTTTTAGTAAACGTGTAGTATAGGAAAATCTACAGAGAATAAAAGTAGATTAGTGGAGCAAAACAGAATGGCTGCTAAAGGATGCATAGTTTCTTTTAGGGGTGATAAAAATATTCTTAAATTCGTTATGGTGATGGCGTAACTGTGAATATACTAAAAACAATTGCCTTGTTCATTTTAAATAAATGGTTTAATTATATGGTATGTTAAATTTAACTCAATAAAGCTTTTACTCCCCCATCAGTGATCATACAAAGAAACAAAAGTATATATGTAATCCATAGACATGGAAAAACAGTCAATAAAAATCAAACCTGAAATGGTACAGGGGTTAGACTAAGCAAATACACATTTAAGGCATCCATTATAAATAACTTAATTAAAGGAAAAATATCTGAATTAATTATAAATGCTAATCTTATCAGATAAATAGAGACAATAATAATAGAAAATAAATTCTAGAATTAACTAAAATTATAGATGACAAAAAATGAGCCAGTAGGTTGAGGACAAATCTGTAGAAATTATCAATTTGAAAAACATAAGGATAATGATTGAAGAAAAATGAACAGTGTCAGGGACCTGAGTGGGACAATAACAACACATTGGGACAGAGAAAACATTTTGGAAAATAAACAGCTAAAACCTTTAAAATTCTATGAAAATTACATTTAGGTTATAGTAGCTGAGCAAACCACAAATGGTGTAAATATAATGACCAGGTACATTGAGGGCAGTTAATCAAACTGTGGAAAATCAATTAAAATCTTGAAAGCAACCAGAAGGAGAAAAAAAAAAAAGTTTCGTACAGGTGAACAATGATAAGAATTATTGCTGACTTTTTATCAATAAGAGTAAAGTCAGAAATAACCAATGATATGCTTAACATACTGATGAATTTATAACATGTAGAGGTAAAAGATAAGACAACAATTATAAAAGGAGGTGAGATGTTAAATAGAGTTGTACTGTTTAATTATATTTACAAAGATGAAAGTGGGAATTTGGACATGAGGCTCTGAAGTGAGAAAGGGGATATAAATTATTTGTGTGAAGATGATTAAGTGTCTCAGAGATTTAATTCTTGGACAGAGTTCCCAGTATTATGCTCGGCATTGTACAGTAAGTACTGACTACATCAATGAACAAGATAGGCTTTGTCCCTGTTTTAAGTAGGGAAAAAAGCAGAAGGCCATAGTGAAGAGTCTTGTAAGGAAGACAATTATACTGATGTTTATTTAATTAGAGTTGAGATAAGTAATAAGGAATATTACAGTGTAGAATTTGGTAGAGATTATGTGGAGAGTTATTTTGATAGTGATACAAAGCAAGAGGATGTTATATAAAATTTAGCAAATATTTCCCTAATGGTGTTTATATTTTGTTTTATCCCCAATTTATGGTGAGCTTCTTTAAGGCAATAACAGTCTTGTTCACCTTTGGATCTGTTTGCTATACCTAGCCCTGTATCTGACACAGCACAAAATATGCCCTCAAAGATCATGACGTTTTCAACAAGAGAAGTAAATTCCGTAACGCAATAACTCCTAGACAGATTATTGCCTTATGTCAGGTCTTAAAAAAAATGATAGGTAAGTTAACATTTTCTGGGTGGAGAATAATGTCCAGGTGTATTTTCAAAATACTCAATTTTAAAGTAAAATGTAGAAACAGCATACTTTCTATAGTCCTTTTCTTAAGTGTCCTTTAGTGTTAATAACTTTAAATATTAGGAGAAATTTGTTCTCCTGGCATTCAGGAAAATTTCTGATGTTTCCTTTGTGAATATTTTTTTGATTTGGGAACCCAGTATTCACCTGTTTTTCTTATTTAGCTCAATTTTAATTATTAAGTAACAGTGAGAAATATTTAATTTTTTCAAAAATGAGATCTAGGCACCTGATTATTTTATTTTTTGATACCTAAAATCAAAAGTCTAACTTTTTATTTATATTCTATTTTATTTTGTAACATAGTATAGAAATAACATAAAGTATGTATTACCATATTAATTTTAATTACACATTCCTTAAATTACTATTGTCTTATAAGATTCCTTTTCCCCTTTGGTCATTTGAAACTATTTAGATGTTTGGAAGGAAAATTCAGTTTTCATCTCAAAGTTTTCTATTTCAGATGATTGGCTATTTCCATAGTATAGAATGATGCCAGTAAATTTTTCTGATTCCACTAATTCATTTTAACACATTTATTATGTTAACATAGTTAAATTTTTTTGGAACTCGCAGTGGAAAGAAAGGAAAAGGAATTTGTTCAGATTTTTTTAAATGCTTAAATTGAATCTATTAACACAACTAGCAAACATATGGCAAAGGAAAATGTTTACATTTTAGCAAAATTCTCTCCTCTTTTCAAATCTTAGCAATCACATACAGTTTTTAGGTACATAATGCAAAAGTGATTGCTATTCATTTGACTAAAAAGTAAATGAATGGCTGAGGACATTGGTATTATAATACCAAATCTTTCACATCTAGATTATTTAAATTTATACCAACCAAGTTAGTAGTTTTAGTTACTAATCCAAAGGCAGTGAATCTATCATATATCCACTAATTTATCTAAAAGTATTCATGGAGTCTATATGATTATACTAGATAACAAAAATTCAAAAATACAATAAAACACAATCCTTGCTATAAATATTTTCACAGTTTAGTCTGGGGAATATTCTTTTAAACAACAAAATAATAAAATATGAAAACTGCAGCAGTAGGGTTGGGTAATGTTGGCCCAAAATAGGTATGGTTTCATAAGTTCATTTATTCATTTATAATCATCAGTGTTGCATAGTTTGTAATCTGAGAATGGTTGAGAGATACAGAGATGGCGTTAGTATTTTTGATTTGGAGCTATTAAAAGAGTTTAGAAATATCTCTTAATACATAATTATAAAGAATGTACAAGTCCAGGTGTACATCAGCTTGAGTGAACAGCAACATGAATCATGAATGAAAAATAATATATTCAACTATCTATGATGTAATTTCTAACTAAAAATCTTTTTTTTTTCCCAAATCTCAAAATTATGAAAAGAAAGCTACCTCTTGGTTAGGGTTTATCAGAGGAAACTCATAAGTGTTAACCATCCTGAAGGTAGAAGCCATACCTAAATATTCTCTCTCAGTATCAATAAACTTTTTCCTAAAGGGCTTGGTAGTAAATATTTTTGACTTTGTGGGCCATATGGTGTCTGTTGCAACTACTCACTCCTACCATTGAGCGAAAGCAACCATAGACAAATGAACAAATTGGTGTGACTGGATTTGGCCCAGTGGCAAGCCAGATTTGGTCCACTGATTAGGTATTCCACCTCTATTTGTGTATTCCCACAGCTAGCACTGTAATTGCATTGTGTAGTATCTCAACTAAAATGAAGCACTGTGTCTTTTCTTAAAGAACATAGACACTATAAATCATTGGATTTGCTTCCTGGTTGTATTTTCTGGAATTATGTTTTTTAAATAGAAATTAGTAGGGAGATAAAAAACAGTAAACAAAGTAAACTTCTTTTAGAATAGCTTATCCCAAAAAGTGTCCTATAATCACTGATTCTGCAGAATGTTTAATTAGACATTTTGTCAAAAAGTGTTCATGTTAAATTCAATTTAACGGATGTCTCCTAAACAAAGGTTAAGGTTAAAGGTTAGAGCTTTTGTCAAAATATGCACTGTGATATTGAAGAGATTGTGCACTGTGACATCTAAGAGAAGACTGGACTACTTTAAATGATTCCTCATGTTTATTTTACTACTAATGTCTAATTTCCAAAATTTTCTATACAGAAAAAACAGCAGGGATGATATGTATGAATAGTTTGGGGCTGCCTTATGTCACTTTGTTTACAAAGTTCATTGATTCATTTATGTACAATCATAAATAATCACTTGAAATACGGAAAAGAAGCACAGTTAGTTGGCTACAAAAACATGGTTATTTCTAAAATTATATGCGCACACACCAAATGATTTAATCAAGAAACAAAATACCCATTATATCACTTCTTATGTCAACAATGAAGATATTTTAACTGACATTTGGCTTTGGATAGTACACTATTATGCCATCTTTTTATTGGAAAAAAATTGTATAAATTCTTAATGGTTCATTACAACATAGATGGCTACTTTAAAAATATTGTAAAAAGTGTTCAGAAGAAGAATATTGGAATATATTTTAGAAAAGACATTAAAATTTCTAGTAGTTAAGGGGAAAATGAACTGGTTTTTTTTTTTTTTTTTTTTTGCTTCACAGAAATGTATTTCTCATAGTTCTTTTTTTTAATTTTATTTTATGTTATGTTAATCACCATACATTACATCATTAGTTTTTGATATAGTGTTCCATGATTCATTGTTTGTGCATAACACCCAGTGCTCCATGCAGTACATGCCCTCTTTAATACCCATCACCAGACTAACCCATCCCCCCACCCCCTTCCCTCTAGAACAGTCACTTTGTTTCTCAGAGTCCATAGTCTCTCATATCTTTTTAAGCTCTGCATGCATTGTGTTTAAGAGATAAGCTTTGTGGTTCACTGCTCTACTGTAATTAAAAGAGATGTTAATTCAGTGTGTAAAGAGGAGATGGCCCTTTATTTAGACAGCTAAAATATATAAAGAAACAAGTTAAAGGTTAATGGAGGAAAACAGAAAACTAAAAGATTAGGGTCTGAGAAAATGTATCTATTGGAAGATGAAGTTTTCTACATTCTGTGTGCTCCCAGAGAAATCTGTAGATTCCTCTACTTCAGTATTTCAGTTTATTGTTGTAATTATCTGTGTACTCTAGTCTTCTCAACTGCTCTGAAGAATCCTCCAGGGCAGAAACCATATTTCTTAGTCTGTATATCCACGGTTTTTAGTATAGTAGCTGACCCATAGTTGATTCTCAATAAATCTTGGTTGAGTGGATGTATTGCCTGATTACAGAAGGGATGACAGACTGAATGTGTGCTTTCTTTCCTCTGGTAGTAAAGGCTTTTGGTTTCCCTCCCAGATAATGCCATTAGCAGTCTGCCATTGTTCCTATCCTCCAGCTGCAATTGCTTGTGGGCTAATGGTTTACAACTTTGCCCTTCTCTAGAGACTTGCCCTCAGCTTAAAGGTGGTTCAGAGGATGGTGTTATGTTTTTACTCTGGACATTAATTTCACCATTTAAAAAAATTGAGGTAACAATGATTAATTTACAGTGCTGGCAGGATAATTAAAATTAAATTTATAAAACTCACATGCATGCCCAGTGTAATTATGCATAGTAAAATTTCTGCAAGTATGCGCAGCATCCCCAAAATAAGTGGTACATATTATTTCTAGGGAAAGAAATATTCCTAAATTCATGTTGCTTTATTAATGAGTCATGCACTTAATGAGAAAAAAAATCTTGTAATTTTTTCTAAAATTGATTCTCTACTAACATAAATCTTCAACTTCTGAAAATGTAGGGATTATATTGACTTGCAAATTTGTTTTATTAGAGAAGGGATATATATTATTTTCTACACAAAGTTTATGAGACCAGTTAATATTTAAAATGTTGGGAAAGTAACATGACAAACTGCAATTTCTCTGCTGCTCACCACTCAAAGCAATTTATGTATTCAAATAAGTTAGAAACAACTTTCTGTTATCACTTAAAATATTTCATCATGTCACCTACCTACCATTATAGTTCAAGATGCTGAGACTTACTTGAATATCACCCTGGGTTGAAGAGTTCAATTAATTATTTTAGTTGGCTATCAGTGTGCAACTCATTTCAAGTTTCTAAATAGAAAAACAACAACAACAACAACAAACCCCAAACCCTGTAAGTGATATAGCTTATAGGATGTGGTAATGATATTGCTAACTTCCAGGTCAGTCATTGTTAATTTTGGGGGGGGCGGGGAGACATGTTAAAAAAAAAAACAACTTCAAAAAATTTTTAAAAGTTTATTATTTAATTTAGAAGCCAGGAAATAGAAGTTACACTTGATTCAGTGTTGGGGCCACCATGCACCAACACTGCTAAGTATTTTTCAAAATCCACTTCAGTGTTGCAAATCAATATTTTTCTTTCTTTCTTTCTTTCGTGAGTGATTCTTAGCAAAGAGGAAACAATTGACTCTGAAAAGAACAAATTGAAAAAGTTCTGGTCAACTGAAGTACTCAAGTTGGATTTACTATTAAATTAAGTAATATTTTCTTACATGGAGGGCGAAATTAAAAGGAAGACTCAATGTTCACTTAGTAGCATTAAAAAATCATTGGAAATTAAAATTTAGTATGCTATTTAAAAATAAATAGATGTAATTTTCAGTTATAAAATCAGGCATCTTTTTGTGACATTATTTCAACAGCATTGTATTTATAGTACAGTATTATAGTATTTTAAAATTAGGTTCAAGAAGAATATAAAGACAATGAAATTCAGTTAGAAATGCTAGTTCCTGAAACAAACTAATGCTATAAAATATTGAAGCTACTTAAATATAGAAAAGCTAGAGATATAAATAAATGAAGAAAAACATTCTGCTATACCCTTTATCAAAGACATCAATTTCCAGTAGTTAGGTTTTATGAACAATATCTTAAGAGTGTTTCCTCATATGTGGAACCTTTCTGGAAGAAAGAAAAAAATATGAAAGAACCAAATGTATATAATTATTTCCTCACTTTTAGTAAATAATCCCATTTCCAAGGTGAATGCAAATTGTTAGGCTTAAAAACTGAAGAACAACTTAATGTGACAAAGGACATGAAAAGCTTGCTATAAACCAAACGGCAAATTTCCCTGCTCAAGCCCTGGTAGTGCAAATTCATTTAATGTCAGCAGAGCTAATTCCAGCAGAGCTGACACTAGAATGATTCAGACCTTAATCCCTTTATTGTAGTCAACTTGGAGAGTCAAAGCCTTTGTCATATCTAGAAATATGTTTCTTAGACATAGTGTTGTCTCAATTTTGAGGGAAAAATATCAAATGTATCTGAAGTTTCTGTGAAGTTTTGTTAGGTCTGTTTTGTGATTACTTGTTTTCTATTTAAAAAAAAATTAAAAAAAATGCTAAAGTCTGTTATTTTTTTGCTGTTTAAGGTTACTTTTAAAAAGGTGACAGAATTTGTAGTTCCAATAAAATCCTGAGCAGTCCATAAAAGACATATGTAAGTTTATTCACCACATAAAAAATAAGCCTATAATATGACTGAGAATATCATAATATTTTAAGTAACGTTTTCGGAGATTGCATTCTGTGTCACCAAACATATTCTTATATCATTTTGATAGAAAATTTTTCATTTATTACTTTCTTATCTGTACATACTTAATTCAAGATTAAGTTGTATGTTAGAATGAATATTTATGTAATATACTCATAAAATGGACAGCCTGCATCATACCGTATTTTTCTTGTCTTAAGTCAGAGAATTCAGAAATAAATAATACTATTGCTAGAAACCATCAGAAGAAATAATATAATCTAAGAAAATTTAGTCCAAATTGCACAGCATATGATATGTATCTGAATATATATGAAACTATATGTTTGATGGTTTTGAAATGGCCAGAGATATTTTGAAATTCCTATCATCAAGAGGTGGAGTTATTTGTTTGTTTGTTTTTGCTGTTAAGTTGTAAGAGTTCCTTATGTATTTTGAATATTAACTTTTTATCAGATATATGGTTTGCAAATATATCTCTGATTTCGTAAGTTGCTTTTTCACTCAGTTGATCATTTCCTTGGCTGTGCAGAAGCTTTTAGTTTGGTATAGCTCTACTTGTTTACTTTTGCTTTTGTTGCTTGTGCTTTTGGTGTTGTATCCAAGATATCATCATCAGGACAACGGTCATGAAGGTTTTCCCTGTGTTTTCTTCCAGGAGTTTTACAGTTTCAGGTCTTAATGTTTATTTTTCTTTTTTCATTTTTATTTATATCTTTAAAGATTATTTATTTGAGAGAGAGAGAGCATCGGGCGGGGAGGGTTGAGAGAGAGAGAGAGAAACTTAAACAGCCTCCACCCTGAGTGCAGAGTCCAGGCAGGGCTCCATCTCATGAAGCTGAGATCATGAGCCTAAATCAAGAGTCTGCCACTTAATGGACTGGGCCACCCAAGTGCCCGTCAGGTCTTATGTTTAAATTTTTAAATCATTTGTGGATTATTTTTGTGCATGGTGTAAGATAAGGGTCTACTTTAATTCTTTTACATGTAGATAATCTAGCTTTCCTAAAATCATTTGTTGAAGAGACCATTCTTTGGCCTTTGTGTATTCTTCAAATCCTTGTTGACTATCAGTTGACTGTGTATGAGTGGGTGTATTTCTGAGCTTTCTGTTCTTTTCCATTGGTCTGTATATCTGGTTTTATGTCAGAATCTTGCTGTTTTAGTTATTGTAGCATTGCAATATATTTTGAATTTTGAAATCAGGAATGTGATACTTCCAGCTTTGTTCTTTCTCAAGATGGCTTTGAAATGTACAAAGGACTTGAATAAACATTCCTCCAGAGAAGACAGGAAAATACCCAACAGGTATATGAAAAGATGTCCAACATCATTAATCATCAGGGAAATTCAAATCCAAAGCACAATAAGATATTATTTTATACTTGTTTGAATGGCAGTCATCAAGCAACAACACATGTAACAAATGTTGGTAGGGGTGTGGAGAAATTGGAAACCCTGCACACTGTTGTTGGGAATCTAAATGGTTCAGCTTCTGTGGAAACCCGTTTGGAAGTTCCTCAAAAATTAAAGATACAACTACCATATGATCTAGCAATCCCACTTCTGGGCATATATTCAAAAGAGTTGAAATCGAGATCTTGAAGAGATATCTATACTCCCACGTTTATTACAGAATTATTCATAATAGCCAACATATGGAAACAAACTAAGTGTCCATTGATGGATAAATGGATAAAAAAATGTGATATAAAGAGCAGTAGTCAGGGCGCCTGGGTGGCTCAGTTGGTTAAGCGACTGCCTTCGGCTCAGGTCATGATCCTGGAGTCCCTGGATCGAGTCCCGCATCGGGCTCCCTGCTCGGCAGGGAGCCTGCTTCTCCCTATGACCCTCACCCCTCTCATGTGCTCTCTCTCTGTCAAAAAAAAAAAAAAAAAAATTTAAAAAAAAAAAAAAAAAAAAAAAAGCAGTAGTCAGCCTTAAAAAAGAAAAGTGTCTTTCTATATGTGACAAAATGGATGAACTCAGAGGAAATTACGCTATGGGAAATAAGCCAGTTATAGAAGCACAAATACTGCATGAGTTCACTTATGTGAAGAATCTAAAGTAGTCAAACTCATAGAAGCAGAGAGTGGAATAGTGGTTACCAGGGGCTGAAGGGAGGGGGAATAGGGAATTTCTTTTGGTGACTTTTCTGAGAGTAGAACTAAATTTCCATTGAGTTATAAATCATTCTAATCCAGGTACCAAGTTAAGCCAGGGCACACTTTGAAATGAAATCTTTATGGAGTATTTGGTAATATTTAGTTTGTAATCTGTGCTCTAGGAGCAGAAAAATTAAGACAAAGCTTATGGCCCCAAAGAGTGGAAACAAATCAATACATTAGAAATTTTACGTTAAAATAGAACATATAAGTTGTTTTATAATAAATGAGAGAGATATTTCATTTAAATATGATCAAAGTAGAAATAATAAATTGCTGTGAATTTCAGTATTACTCACATTTCTGTCTTTCACTAACAATATTAAAGTAATTCTTGGAAGTAGAGCCTCAAATAATGGGTTAATGGGTTGAGCATTTGTGTGTGTGTGCCTTCAAGGGGACAAATGTCTTACTAATGAAGAGAAACAAAGTGGAAATAAAAACATATAAATATGCATTGTAATTCATTTTATAAAATAATTGAATGTGCCATTTGATAACACATGTGAATTTGGGGAGTTTAAATAGTGTGAATGATTGTGACCTCTCTAGGGATGTGACATTTAATCTGAAACCTAAAACACTGAAAGGAGCTGGTCATTCAGAGTTCCTAGAGAAGACAGTTTTAGGTTTGAGGCACCATGAAGCACTAAAGGTCTTCTACAAGAGGAAACTTAATCTGTGCCTTGGTGGAAGGGAAATTAAATAATAACTTAGTGAACACTAGTGAGAAAACACATTTTACATATTTGCACATTATCTAAACATCCTTATCTCAAAAGTGACACTCAGAATTTTACTGAAGGTATGTTCTCAAAAACTGTCAGACTGTCAGGATGTTTATAACGCCATTAACATTTATAGGAAATCCATTCTGTTCATTTTAGGTACTGACTGGGAATTGTTTGTATTGGCTGATTTTATATTCCAAATAAAACACGCATGGACTGAAAAAAAATAAGTGACATCTTTAATTTATCAGTCTGTAATTTACTTATTATAAAACAAATGTCTACAAAAAGATAGAAAGCTATATGGTAATAGATTTGTACAGACAATGATGGCTGCTCCCTAGGATATTGTTTAATGAACACTAATTGAGAAGGAAGTTTACTGCTGAGAAAAGGGCATCTTTTACATGAAAGAAAGCCATCAACTCTAGGTATTATTCTCTATTCAGGAGAAAACAGAAATATACTAAATTTTCACTTAAACTTTTTTCTTTAAAAGACATGGGAAGGAGGGAATACCTGGGTGGAATCCCATGAAAAGTTAGGAGATCAAGGGGTTTTAAATCTTGGTGGGGTTAAAATATTATTGAAGCCAAAATATTGGAGAACATTTGCTAGAAACATGCAATATAGTGGTCAGTGAGTGTGATGTTTGAAATAGAAATTTTGGAGAGCTAGTTGTTATTTGTTATGACAATGCTAAATGTATGCCCATAGAAGTCAGTCATTAATGAACCATGAGAGATGATGGACTCTGAAAAACAAACTGAGGGTTCTAGAGGGGAGGGGAGTGGGAGGATGGGTTAGCCTGGTGATGGGTATTAAAGAGGGCACGTTCTGCATGGAGCACTGGGTGTTATGCACAAACAATGAATCATGGAACACTACATGAAAAACTAATGTATGGTGATTAACATAATAAAAAAAATTCTCAAAAAAAGTCAGTCATTAAGATAGGGCAAAGTTAGGTCTTTAGTAAATATTAAATACTTGTTTTGTTTTAAGGTATTTTTATTAATTTATTTTTAAAAATTTTTTTAGTCATATAGGATTTATTTTATTTTTTTATTATATTATGTTATTTTTAATAACAAAACTGGGAAAATTCATTGCTCATCATTGCTAAGAAAAAAACATTTTATTTTGAATATTACTGAAACAATATAAATAATGATGTAGGAAAATATCTGTTAGAAAATGACCATGACAAATTTGATAAATAGTAAAGACAGTTTACAAAACAGCATGTATTATTGTTTTTTGGAAGATTAATTACATCAATATGCATATGTTTATTGATCTTTGTGAAAATATAAAGAATAATAATGCTTGGTAGGATGTTCAAAAGTTAGTCATCAGTGATTGTACCTTTAATTTTTATGAGCATATACATTTTTGACAAAACAGTAAAAATCTTTGCAAACATTTAATATTCAGATGAATACTGAACACTTTTAAAAGTTAAAAAAATAGCTATTTTTTAAATTAGTTCAGATTCTCTTCTTTCCTTTAGGTAGAAGGAAATTTTTTATGTAGAACCTCCTCATCATTCAGCCTTTCCTAATATTTCTAAATACCTATGTTTCTACTTGGACATGGGCAACTTAACTTCAAGGTACCTCTCTAATTTATCTTCAAAAGCAAATTTTGATGATTTTATTATATCATTTACTCTGAGATATAGATTTTCTGTTGCCCCACTGTTTTGTACACTACAAAAATTAATATAACAGTGTTATCAACCATTAATGATGGACAGTGGATTTTATTTTTCTTTCCCCCCACAGCCACTGGAGCTGACCCCTTCTCCCACTCTTTTAACATAGTTTTGTTTTATTCTCTGTTTGTTCAAAAGAAAAAATTCAGTTGCATAACTTTCTTAGGCTGTTAATGTAATTTCTTTATACTTAGAGCTAAACTGGTTTGAAGCTGGTGACAAAATTTTAAATAAAAGCATATAATTAAAGTAATGCTGAAATATGGAGAAAGATATATTTGCATATCTCTGCACGTGATTAAATGCTACTGCTTAATCATGATTAATAAACATGATGGAGCAAGAAAATGTAAATTTTTTCCTCCACTCGTAACTGAGAGAATTAGATTGTAAAAGGAGGATTTATTGATGATTCATGGAAATCAATTTCTTTAAAAGGCATTTTAAGGACATAAACAAGCATTGTGGTTACCCAGGGCAAAATTAAGCATAAAAACATATTGCCTCTGAGGCAGAGCAAAATCGTTTCTTGCAGGGAACAATATTGCATAGTCGCAGCATGAGCCTTGCATTCTATTTCATGGAAGAGACTGAGGAAAGGAAAAACACATTAATAATAAGCTTCTGTCCATGATCACAGAAATCTAAAATTCCTGGTTTGGATATGTGTGTCGGAGTAAGAAAACTAGGCTTACTGTATGTAATTTGAAAGTTAATTAGTATCATGTTTCCGTTACTCAATTGTCTCTAAAGCATTCATTTTCCTTAAAAATAATTGGTGATATTATGATTAAGTACTTGGACTATTTTTTTAAATCTCCCCTTGTTAAGTTGGCATAAAGAAAATTCTCTTATTTTACTTTTTATAAGTCATAAAGGAAACAAACATTTAGTTTTAGATGTTTTCGTAATGCTGTTTGAGGTCGTTGATGGTTTCATGGCACAGTACAGTAACATATTTTTGTAATACCAAGTAATTCTTTGCTATTCATTTTTCCTTAAATGTGTATACCTGTAATACCTTGCTTCCCTCCTCTGTCTGCTGTATCTGTATTACTTTAACTCAGAATAAGGGTTTGGGTTAGTAGTTTCTCTTAAATCAAGCAGAAATGATATCATATGGCTGAACTGGTGCATGAGCAATTTGGACTGCCCCTCAGCCACTGGAGTGAACTACCCTGGAGTATTTAGTCATCCAACAACATAATCAGTCCTGGGTCCGAAAAGCAGCCCACTTTCCGATACGAGATTTTTACTTCGCTGCACATTTCATTATTGTGTCACCTGCATTACTTTACTGTTTTGTTGTTGTTGTTGTTGTTGTTTTTATTAGTTCCTTAGAAGCAGCCTTTCCTGCTCTCAGATAATGAAAAAAGCAAAGGAAAAGCAATATCCAGAAAAAAAACAGCTGAATATACATAATAATCATGAAACTTCACACTGTGATACATCATCTCTGATGCAGTAGAGCAGATGTACTATATTTAGTTTTAATATCTAGGAAACAGCATGGATTCAAAATTGTGCATTCGTCGGTCCCCATAGGAAACTATTTCATTTTCCATAATTTTCTCTTTTCACGGATACCAAGGATGTAGTCTCTCTTTTTATTTTTTATTTTTTTTTTGGCTATGATTTTCTATAGATGCTGGAAAGATTCCGTTGTCATCTTTCTGAAATTCTGGATTCATCTGTCATTTTTCTGTTTATAAAATTATTCTGTTTAAAGCTTTAGAAATGTTGTTTTGCCTCAAAGTTATTTTATATATTTAAAGACAAGGAAATCTTTCTGGATAAAATTTTACTTTGGTCTTATGTGGAATTACCGTTCAGATTTTAAACTACTTTCATTTATATTGGTGCATTTGATCAACTGGATAAGTAATTTCCCTTAATATCCCTGAAGATTTCTGTGCTCATTATGACTAGCTGCCTCAGCAGCAACTTTTTGGGAGAACCAATCCTCTGTAGTTCTCCTGATGTTGAACTTATTTAGAAAAAGTACATGGCATGACCCTAGCAGGTGTTTTTAATTTTAGACCACTGTGATCTTGTGTCCCTCTCTCACCTCTTTTTATTCATGAACAAATGAATTTATTCATGAACTGACATTTTTAGTACCTATATAATACCACTTTCTCCCATTTAATAATAAGACCATATTGCTAGAAATGCAGACAAGGTTGGTGCTAGATTTCCTTTTTTTTAACTTTCAAAATATTCATAGTCGTAATTATTATTATTAAAAATGTGATATATATAAATGGAGAAGATCTCTAATACTAACAAACTTTATCCTGAAAGAATAGTACTGATTTTGAAACCCTTAAGTTCCAATATTGATAATGGGTATAGAATTTAAGCAGACATTTCATCATGTAAAATGGTATTCCAGTCCTGCACTAAACTATAATTTTGATTTTAATCTATCCATCAATCAGAACTGTATCAAAACCATAGAAAACATAGGGAAATATGCAAATAGTTTCTGTTGAAACAATATGAAAGGATTTGATTCTTTGACATTCTCATTAAAGGTTCATATCTGTAAAATTTTGTCATTCTCCATTTTATATACTTTGCACAATAGGGAGCATAAAATAGACACTCATTTGTGGAAACAATGCAAAATTAATCACCAAAGTCTAAATCTCTGTTATATAAAAGTATTAGTTGCTAAAAGTTGGAAGATGGAAAGATTTTGTGAAAAAGTAGAAATGCTGATGATCTCATTTCACCAAGTGGGCCCTAAAGTAATATAGAATATTATTGGTGGACCTAAATGAAAATATACGTATATTATTTAATTTCATAAAAATTATGTAAATAACAAACCAAAAGACTATATTAGAAAGATTTTCATCTTTTTTTATTCTTAATATGTTTTCTTTTTCTCTTAATATTTTATCAAATAAATTAACTCTTCCATATCTTCTATTTTATCTGCCATTATAAAATTTGAATTCCTGTGTATCTATGTTATTTTTATTTGCATTTGCATTTTTTACATTGAAAGTAATGTCAATTAACAAAATATGTTTAGAAATTTTCATTGCTCGTATTAGAATGTAAATTGGTTCAGCCACTATGGAAACAGTATTGAGGTTCTTCAAAAATTAAAAATAGAATTACCACATGATCCAGCAATCCCACCTCTGGCTCTATACCCAAAGAAAATGAAACAGGATATCAAAGAGATACCTGTACTCCCATGTTTGTTGCAGCATTATTCACAATAGCTACTATATAGAAACAACCTAAGTGTTCGTCAACAGATGAATACTTGTAGAAACAGCAAATAGAGTGGTAGTTACCAGAGGCTGGGCTGGGAGGCAATTTGAGAGATGCTGGTTAAAGGGTGTGAACTTGCAGTTAGAAGATGAATAAGTTCTGGAGGCCTAATGCATAGCATTGACGTCATAGTTAACAATACTGTATTGCATACTTGAAAGTTTCTAAGAGACTAGATCTTAAATGTTCTCACCACAAAAAGGAAATGATAATTATGTAACATGATGAAGGTATTAGCTAACACTATGATGGCAATCATATTGCAGTATGTAAATGCATCAAATCAATACATCGTACACCTTAAACTTACACAAAGTTATATGTCAATTATATGTCAACTTTAAAAAAGAAATAGAAATATATATATCTCATTCATCATTCTGATGTGGATTACATTTTGAAGTGAAATATTTAGATTTTTTTGGTTAATGAAAATGTTATAAAAACAAAAAAAATCAGAGAAATATATATAGAAAATTCTGACTGGGAGAGAAATACAGATCCATTTCTTATTTACCTATCATCTCTCTCTCTCTCTCTCTCTCTCTATATATATATATATATATATATAATCTATACATACATTTATAATGTTTATTGATAATTTAACACACTGAAAGTTTAAGAAATCTTGAAATATCTTACCCTGTTCGTACATGTTATATTTAAAAGGAGATGGTTGTCATTTTTAGCAGAATTGACAGTACTGTTAAAATATAAAATGTATCTTAATTTTTCATTATATTAATGCTACTTACTTTTCATGTATCAAAAAATTTAATTTGTATTGGCACTTTTACTTTGTAATTAAATTATTTTAGGCACCGAAGAATGGATTACAGTTTTTTTATTGATAATTAATAATTTTAAGAATATTGCTATCAATTTTTAGCATTAATGCTTTGAAATATTCTGTATTGAAAAGTGGCGTGTATTTGAATGAGATATTTATGAAGCTAAGTAATTATTTTAAAAAGTCTTATCAATTGTGACATATTTGAAGAACAGATTGTGAGCCACTGAATTATCTAGAATGTAAGTTCCATGATGAATGGAATTTGTGGGGTTTTTTAACTGCTTTTTGCCTTGTCCCTGGAATAATGCTTGATACATTTAAGGAATGTCATATATATTTCACAAATGTATTGATTAAGTTATTAAGCCTCCTAATGTTTTTTATTTGTTCAAAACTTTCAGTTTCATACTATCTCTTTACATAGTTATAATATTTAGGTAGGGGAAGTATAAGCAAAGTGAGAATGTTTTGATTATCTTAAATCATCATTAAAAAGTAAATATCAGCTGAAATTTATTTCTAACATCTGAAAATTTGAATTTATCTGTATTTTTTGGCTTCTGTTTACACATAAAATAAATTGTAAATATAATTAATGGTAGACACTTGATTGACCTGGACTTTAAACTCCTCCTCTTTTTTTTTTTCCTATTTCCCCATAGAATTTACTCTCTAGATACCATATTTATTTCTCCAACATACTGTTTTTTTCATGAGCCAGGACTTATTGAACTACAAATAATAACGCAAACTCTATTCAATAACATTTTCCTTACATGAATGGGTTATCTTGGTAAAGATTTGAACATTATTAAGATTTTTTTTTGTGTATTAATCCCAAGAGTTCCAATGATAATTGTGAAATTTGGAATTAGTTTCACCTTTCAAAATTTGTCAAATTCTGTACCATTTTATAATCCCTTTATACATTTAGCAATTTAATATAGCATGTTTAAACATAGGCAGGTAATTTACATAGATCATAGATTTGAATATAAAAGTAAGTCTGTTGCATTTCTAGAAAAAAAACCTAGGAAAATCTCTTTCGCCTCAGAAAAGTAGCAAAGATTTCTTAGGATATAAAAACTCAGACTATAAAAGGAAAAGAAAGTTGACAGATTAGAAGTCTGCTCTTAGACATTGTTAAGAAAATTCAAAGGCAGTCACAGACTGAGAGAAAATATTCGCAAAACATACTACTAAAAATATTTATTCAGGGATGCCTGGGTGACTCAGTCGGTTAAGCATCTGCCTTCTTTCGGCTCAGGTCATGATCGCAAGGTCCTGGGATGGAGTCCCACATCGGGCTCCTTGCTTAGCAGGGAGCCTGCTTCTCCTTCTGCCTGCAGCTCCCCCCGCTTGTGCACGCTCTCTCTCTCTCTCACACACATAAATAAAATCTTTAAAAAAATAAAAATAATATTTATTCAGAATATATGGAAAACTCTTACACTTGACAGAAAAAAATGGAACAACACATTAGAAAATGGGCAAATACTTGAACAGAAATAAATACAAAAGAAGAAATATAAATGATCATTAAGTACATCATAAGATGCTCAAAGCCATAAGTCATGAGGGAAATACAAGTGAAATCCATTATTAGATACCTCTACACATTTACTGGAATAAATTACAAAACAAAAGCAAAAAAAAAAACCAAAAAAAAACAAATGAAAACAAAACACTATTTGGAGCAATGATGAGGAACAACCAACAACTGGAACTCCTATATATTGATGGTTGGAATGCAAAATGTTAAAGCCATTTTGGAAAACAGTTTGTCATTTTCTTATAAAATTAAACATTCTCTTCCTACATGAGCAAACAGCCTCATTACTGGGTATTTACAAAAGAGAAACAAAAACTTACCTTTATGCAAAGACTTGCACACAAAAGTTTGTAGTGGATTTATTCATAATAGCCAAAAGCTGGTAACAACTTAAGTACCCATCATTAGGTAAATGGATAAACCATTTGAGGTATACCCATTTAATAGAATATACTTAGTAATAAAAACAGTTTACTTTTTTATGTAATAACATGGATGTATGTCAAAACATGCTGAGTGCAAGAATCCAGACACAAAAGAGTATATGTAGAATTATTTCATTTATAAGAAATTCTAGGAAAGATAAGACATCCATAGTGAAAAAAACCCCAAAACCAAAAAAAACCTAAAAAACAAAAAACACCACACGTGTGGTTGGCTACCTGGGACTGGAGGTGTGAAGAGTTTTATTGTGATGGCACTAAAGGAACTTTTGGAGGTGATGGTATGTTCTGTATTTTAATGTGGTGGTGGTTACATAGGTGTTTAAATTTGTCAAACTTGTTGAAATGTACATTTAAAATGGATGCATTTTAATTGATGTAAAATATACATCAGTCAACTTGATCTAAAATAAATAGAACTAGCAGTTAGCAGTTAGTTTTTTAGCTTTGGCCACACATGGTATATTTAAGTCAGATTTTTTTTTTTAAGATTTTATTTATTTGAGAGAGAGAAAACACGAGTGGGGGGAGGGGCAGAGGGAGCAGGTGAAGAAGGCTCCCTGCTGAGAGATCATGAGATCATGACGGAGCCGAAGGCAGAGGCTTAACTGACTGAGCCACCCAAGCACCCCTATTTAAGTCAGATTAAAGTATATTTTAGCTTCACAGTGTTTTATAAAGTGAGAAGGATATAATTTGAGAAAATTATGGATTCTTGTTATTTGTCATGAATAACTTTTTGGGATAGCTACATGATTATATTTCTTTTGCTTGGAGAGGGGATGTATAATTTATGTAATCTCTATTCAGATCAAAACATGCCTTTTGTTCATTTTTTAGGTTTTATCTTATAGTCTGTTAAATCACTTTCAACACTTTTCATTTAATTTATGTAGTTTATTCCCAGTATTCAAAATTAGTGACTGTTCTCTATCATTTTATTTGGATAATAATTTGATATATTTGTTTTTGTTGTTGTTTTTAAGTATTGTCTTGACCCAGTTTTGAGGCTCTGGCTAGAGCTGGTCAGTTCTCCTTCTTGAGCATCTGATTAAGTCCATACCCCAACTACTTCCCTTATCAGCTTTTAGACTCCAGGACCACTGTCACCTGCCCTAATTGGCCGAGGCCTGGTACTCAACACCTATGTGGTGGAAAGTGGGAAATCATTAAAATTAGCCAAACCACAGGGAGCCTCTGAAACTTTAGCTAGCCCATTTACACTTGCCATACATACATTGCCCTCTATAACTTCAGCTTGCTCTTATCTTATTCTTTTTTTTTTTTTTTAAGATTTTTTTAATTTATTTGTGAGAGAGAGAATGAGAGACAGAGAGCATGAGAGGGAGGAGGGTCAGAGGGGGAAGCAGACTCCCTGCCGAACAGGGAGCCCGATGCGGGGCTCGATCCCGGGACTCCAGGATCATGACCTGAGCCGAAGGCAGTCGCTTAACCAACTGAGCCACCCAGGCGCCCCGCTCTTATCTTATTCTACGATGCAACCTCCGTGTAGCCCTACTTGATAACCTTCTCTTACTTAAAGCTACAAGTAACAGTTCTGCTTTTCATCTGAGGGCCTTTTTGTTGTCTCCTGCTGTTAAAAGAATCTTTAAATCTTATAAAACCTTTGGAATACATATTTCCAGATGAATCTAGAATAACCTAACATTTGAATTTGGCACAGGAGGTTAAGTGCCAAAGTAATGGGTTTCTAGATGTACACTTAGCAGTAACTACAAAACAACCTTAGAAAGTGAAAATCTTTTTTTTTTTTTTGTAAAATATTTAACTCAGTGTAATTCATGTTGTCCATAATGAAAAGTGTTACTACTATTTACATTAATTTGAAACATAGCCAAAGCCTTTAATAATCTTTGTGTTCTAGTTTATTTCAGCATGTTTTCATTCTATACAAATAGCTTAAACAAAAAAAGATATTAGATAAATATTTGCACTTATTTTGAAGATTGTAAATTCTAGTGTCCTGAATAAGTTTATAAGTCTAATAGTAAAAAACATGCTATTTTTTTATGTTTGTACATACATAGCCCTAAATTGTCATATAGTATAGCTATTGAGACATTTTTAGACTACCTCTAAACTAATTATTACCTAGATTCTCATTTTAAGAGGAATATTGACAAATAGGAACACTTGCAATAGAGGTTGTGTAGGGTGATTGGTTGGGAATGAAGGGTTGTAGAACCCAGCTCAAAATCATACCACTTTTGTGGTACATTCCTTCAGTTACTTAGTCCTAACATAATAGCTGTGATTCAGGAGGATGTCTTTGATTGGCTGAAAAGTAGACTCAAGATAATGTTAAATATATACAGAGTATCATTAATGCTTTCTTATGCAACTCCCATGTCCATTTATTTTAACTAAATCACATCTTCTCTTGAACAATATTTCAGGTTCACTCTGCTTGATCAACTGATGGCATAGTAAGCTTCTAGTTATTGTGGGGCTCAAACTTGAATTTGGGGATTTCAAATTAGCCTTCCTCTCAAACTTTAGGCTTTCCATGAGTTATTATTATCTTCATAGTGGTTAAGAGAAGACAAGTATTTACTGAGTGCTGGATACTTATTTATTTTGCCAAACACAACTCCATGTTGTCTCTCCTTACAGTTGCCCACAAAATAAATATTATGACTTTATTTGTTAAGTTTCCAATAGTTAAAAAAATGTAGAGACTGAGAAATGATGTAAAAATCTAAGACTTCCAAAAGAGGATTTCTGTAATCAGATGACTGGTTCTATTGTTGGCTCTAAATGAAATCCTGATGTGTGATTTTGGATAAGTCATTTTGCTTCTGTGTTACTTAGGGTTTTCACTAGTAGCATTGAGGATGTTGGAATACAGAAGCTCCAAAATTTTTCCTGCTCAAAAATTGTTTGATATTATGCCAGCATTAATAATTACAGTTTAAATCAAGACACTGAGCATCTTAAGAAATTTTGTTTTTGTCTCCTCTTGTTTCCTTTCATTTTATTTAGTAGAAACAAACTTTCACTATCCCTAGATGAAGATTCTTATAGTCTCATGGAATTTTCTCTCTCCTTTCTCTTTGTTAACAGATAATACTATGGTAACTTTAATTCATAATATAATCGAAGTATAGTAATGAGAATTTCTAGTTCTATTTAGTACTTAAAAGCATTGAACTTAGCATAAACTATGATAGTCTTCTCCATCCCACTAATAATATTGTAACAAGAAAAATTCGTATGTGGCTAGGACATCATATTATATTAGTTATTATTAAATATGAAGAACACTTTACATAAGGCTTGCTATTTAACACCATGTTTTAGGCTAAAGTAAAATTTTTGTGTGTTGAACATACTAGTTTTGTTGAGTTTACAGAATATTTAGAATTCAATGAACAGAATAAACAATAAATAAAAGTAAATTGAACATATATAATTTAATTTGAATAAATATATGGCCTGATTTTCAAAAATATGCTCCCTGTTTTCAGTTTGCATAACTTTTGCACAAACATCTTTAAGAAAATGGTTTCTTTCATTGTCATTCAGGTAAGGATTCCACATTTGAGGATTAACAAGAAAAGGCCAAGATAGTTTAACAAACTTGAATCACAGAGGAGTGGCGTATTTTCATTAGTAATAGAGAAATAAGCATAATAGGAAAGATATTTCACGATTCATGATGGATATTCTGGTCTTCTAGTCTTCCAGTCAGGTATCCATCACTAATTCCCTATTTCTCCTACCCATAACCAGAATTATCAGTCATCTTTAGTTCCTTCCTATCGTTACTCCCTCTTAATGGGTCACAGATTTAATTATTTGAAGTTTTGCCTCCTTTCGGTGCTTCCAGTCTGTTCCCCAAACCATCTCCAAATAAAACCTTGATTATTTTAGAACTCTTTAATAACACTACATTACAAAGACGCTTTCAGGTCATAGTGAAAGTTTTCTTTATGTTAAAGACAAAAATCTTTCATTAGGTTGCTTAAAAATATAAGATTATTATTATATTATTCAAGTAAATTCACTTTAACTCTAGTTTTAAAAGTTGTAACATTGTAACATTTCAAAAAGAAATTCCATCTCAAATGAATTTAATAACGGAAATCGTTAGAAGTCTGATGTATCTTAGTTGGACTGGTTTTGGTAAATTGTTCTTCATACTGAATCTTTTAATTTTTAAATTTTTATTTTTTAAAATAATTTATTTATTTGAGGGAGAGCACAAGCAGGGGAAGGGGCAGAGGGACAGGCAGACTCCCCACTGAGCAGGAAGCCTGATGTGGGGCTCGATCCCAGGACCCTGAGATCATGACTTGAGCCGAAAGCAGACACTTAACTGACTGAGCCACCCAGGCACCCCTTATACTGAATCTTTCTATAAAATTAGTGTTAGCCACTTAAAATTGCTTCCTATGGAACAACAGTACCATGGCTTATTTTAATACTCTTAACACTTGCTCTTAGATGCATTTCAGACACTGTTGAGATAACTGATAATAATAAGTAAATCACTGGTCTTTTTTTTTTTTTTTTTTAAGATTTTTATTTATTTATTTGACAGAGAGAGAGACACAGCGAGAGAGGGAACACAAGCAGAGGGAGTGGGAGAGGGAGAAGCAGGCTTCCCGCTGAGCAGGGAGCCCAATGCGGAGCTCGATCCCAGGACCCTGAGATCATGACCTGAGCCGAAGGCAGACACTTAATGACTGAGCCACCCAGGCGCCCCTAAATCACTGGTCGTCTTAACCCACAATGTATTTAAGGAAGTAAATTACTTCAGTGTAGTTAATGATATACAAACCTAAATTTGATTCTTTTAAAACAGACAAAATTAAAAAATTATTTCTGATGTGTCATTGTAAAAATGCAAATGAAAAATAGATTTGCTTCATACACCAAAAATGTTTGCAAATTGTCCTCAAGACTTATATATATACATAGCTAATCACAGCCATTATGTTTTACAAATTTTTGTAAATAGCATCATCATGCACTGATGTTATGGGAACCAAAATGGTAGAGTATTGAATTGGGATTCATGAACCCTTCTATGCTGCACCTTGATATTCCATTTTAAATATCGTCTAACTGTTTTAAGTTTTACACTTTAGGGAGAAGAAATGTATATGGGATACATTTTTATTCATAGACACATATATTATTGGTGTCTGTATTAATATGCTAATAGGTATGAAATTTAATTAGAGAGTTATAATCTTCATTCCATATGGGACCACTAAATTAAGTGTGACTTTTTTAAATAGTAAAAATAGTTATCTTAGTTTTTTCTTAACAAAGGAAAAAAAAACATATTTCCAAATTATTTTACATTTTAATTCTGAAGTGATAGCCAGATATTTGGTAGTTTGGACTATTTTCCAAACATTTTGTGGTGAACTGATGCAAAAAATCACCCCAGTTCTTTGTATTTTTCCTATACTCATATTTTTGAAAAATGAGTTTGCATCTTCTCCCACAAGAGAGGGAGACACTGTGTTCCCCTCTGAAGTTGAGTGGCTTTTTGGTTTTGCTTTGGTCAAGAGAATATCATAGATAATAATGTGCCTTAGAGGCCTTGCAAATTCTGCTGTCTCTCCTAGAATTCTGCTTCTATCATGAGGATAAGCTCACACAAGCTTTCTGAAGTATGAGAAACTTGTGGAACAAGCTCAGTCATTCCTGGTCAAGACCATTCTATGTATGTAATTGTTACAGAGACCAGAAAAAACTGTCAAGCCGATCTGAGCCAAGACCTGTGCATTTACAGGGATAATACATGGTGGTTGTTTTAATCCCCAAAGGATTTGGTTTATTAGACATATATTGTGGTATTAGGAAACAGACACTTTAAAAATTAATACCTATGCTATTCATTCTAGTAACACCTAAATATTCTAAAAAAAAAATACAAATTATTGGAGAGGTAGACAGGGGATGGGCTAAATGGGTGATAGGTATTAAGGAGGGCATTTATGATGAGCGCTGGGTGTTATATGTAAGTGATGAATCACTAAATTCTAAACCTGAAACCAATTTTACCATATATGCTAACTAACTAGAATTTACATAAAAACTTGAAATAAAAAAAATTATTAGTTACCCCCAAAATCCTTTAGTGAATTTTTCTGTCTAAAACAAAAACATGAAAATAAAACAAAGGTAAAAAGATAAATAATTTGATATAAAGTTGTTTCTAGCTTTACTGGGGTATATAATTGGCAAAATTGTGATATATTTAAAGTATGCAACATGATGATTTGTTATATATATATATACACACACACACACACACATATATATATATATATACACACACACATATATATATATATATATATATATATATATATATATATACATTATAAAATGATTCCCTCCTTGGTTAAGTTTATTCTTAAATATTTTATTTTTCTATGCTATTATAAATGGGAGTGTTTTTATAAGTCTTTCTGATAGCTTGTTCTCAGTGTATAAAAACATCACTGATTTTTATATATTGATTTTGTATCCTACAACTTTACTGAATTCATTTATTACTTCTAACAGTTTTTTTATGGACTCTTCAGGTGTTTCCATATATAATATCATGTCATCTGAAAACAAACACAATTTTACTTCTTCCATTCTGAGATGGATAACTTTTACTTTTTATTGCCTAATCACTCTGGCTAGGACTTCTAATACCATGTTGAATAAAGTGGTGAGAATGGACATCCTTGTTTTGTTCCTGATCTTAGAGGAAAAGCTTTCAGCTTTTCACCATTTTGTGGCTTTTATTATGTTGAGGCATGTTCCCTCTATACCCACTTTATTGAGAGTTCTTACCATGAAAAGATGTTGAATTTTGTCAAATGCTTTTGTGTTATAGTTTCATATTTCTGTGGAATCAGTTGTAACGTCTCTTTCTGATGGTTTTGATTCTTCTCTTTTTTCTTAGTCCAGATAAAAGTGTCAGTTTCATTTATCCTTTTTAAAAAAAGCAGTTCTTAGTTTCTTTGACTTTTCTATTGTCTTTCTAGTCTCAGTTCATTTATTTCTGCTCTGCTCTGTGTTATTTCCTTCTTTCTACTAACTCTGGGCTTATTCTTCTTTTTCTAGTTCCTTGAGGTATAAAATTGGATTGTTTACTTGAGATCTCTTTTTTTTTCTTAATATAATGTTTATTGCTATAAACTGCCCTGTTAGAACTGCTTTTACTGGATCCCATAGGTATTGATATGATGTGTTTCAATTTTTTTCTCAAGTTATATTTTTTATTTCACTTTGATAAATCTCCACATATTTGTGAATTTTCCAGTTTTCTTTCCGTTAGTTTCATACCATTGTGATTGGAAGAGATGCTTAAGGTTTCAATCTTTTTAAGTTTGTTAAAACTTCTTTGTTTCATGTTGTCCTCAGGGACTCATGAACAGTAAACCCCATCAGCTCTCATACCTTGGTGATTTGGGAGCAAGGCCCTCAGGTGAGCACCTTAAAATTTGGGGCACTAGATTTGTGGAGAAGCTCCTTCCAGGGAGAAGCAGATTTGATTTGATTTTTGGAGTAAGCCGGGAGGAGAAGGCAGGGGAAGTGCCCACCAGTTCTTTCAGGCCCCCAGGAGGATCCTGACTAGCTCCCAGAAGCAGGCTGATGAAAAGCCCAACCTTGGGCATCAGCTGGGAAAACATGCAGTCAGACCCCTTCTAGGGAGAAACTGTGTACTTGGTGTTTTTGCTTGCTCCCTCTGGGCTCAGCACAGAGAAATAGCCACAGAAAGTTTTCACGTGCCCATTTAAAGATCGCATCTTTGTTTAGTTTGACCCTGAGGGACTCACAAATGCCAAGCCTTGTTGGCTCTACAAACTAGGTGATTTGTGACCAAGCCCTTAGGTGGCAGCTGTAAAAGTTGGGACACTAGGGGCACCTGGGTGGCTCAGTTAGTCTTCATGTCAGGGTTGTGCATTCAGCCCATGCTGGAGCCTACTTTAAAAAAAAAAAAAAAAAAAGTTGGGACACTAGATATGCAGTCCAAACTCTTCACTCCTCAGGAAGAAACTAGGAGTTGGGGATTCCCTTCTGATTCTAAAGTGCTATGCCAGGGGTGGGGTTTTTGGTGAAGTGTGTTTTGCCTTTCCTACCTGTTTTGATGTGAGTATTTTCTCATTCTCCTGATGTGTAAGAGTCACTCAACTAGTTTCTGAATTTTCACCGGAGGGAAGTTATCCATGCATAGCTGTATATTAGGTGGGTCTGGGAGGAGGGAAGGTTAGGAACCTCTAATTCTGCTGTCTTACTCTGATACAGAGTTTTACATAACCAAGTATATTTCTTTTCTTAACTTTTGATACCTTGAAAACCTTCTTCCCATAGCCCCTGAATTGCAGTCATTCTACTCTCTTGTCAAAACTCTTTTAATCTGTGTAATTATAGCAATATGAGGTAAAAATTCTGAAGATAACTTGATCATGATTTTCATATTGTATTCTAAGTGCAAAAGGCATTGCCATAAATAGAAAAAGAACGTTACGATCTGGTGGTCTGCTGCATTTTGCCATTTTATCAGTAAGATTGCTGATTTCTTGTATCCCTTTGAAATACCTCTTTAAAAATCCCCAACAGTCACAGGATTTGTGATAGTTTTATCACTCCCAATACTAGACACACATTTAGAACACAATCCCAGAAATATGAACATGTCAACTTGACTTTTGTAGAAAAGTGTTTTAACTCTTGATATCATTCGTGAATTCAGTTTAATATTCTCTATTTATTCCTTTATAGCCCTTTTCAGTGTCTGACCTATTACTACATGTTCATTCATTATTGTTTGTCTCTCCCACTAGAATGAATACTAGATGAAGGAAGGGACTTTAATCTTTTATTGATTGTCCACTCTCTAATATCTGTAATATATGGGCACGTGATTAAGAATTGTAGGTGCTTCATAAATTATTGAAAAAAATGAATGAATTCTATTCAGTGAATATTAGACTTTCTTCAAATGCTAAATAAGTAAGACATTGTCTCTGCTCTCAAGGTTTTACAAATATCAAATGTAGCATTTATTAAGAGTTAAACTGAAGGAGGGCACTTGTGATGAGCACTGGGAGTTGTGTGCAAGTGATGAATCACTAAATTCTACACCTGAAACTAATATTACACTGTATGTTAACTAACTGGAATTTAAATAAAAACTTGAAGAAAAAGAGAAGACTTAAACTGTATTTGTGCTATATAGGAGGAATATATAAACAAAGGGTTTCGAAAGAATGAATTTTAAAAAGGAGAGTAATTAAAGCTTATTTTGAGATCAGTTCTAAAGAATACAATGACATATGAAATAACACTCCGCACTAATATAATCAGAAAACCAAAAAGACTTAAAATGTAGTTGTGCTATATAGAAAGAATATATAAACAAAGGGTTTTAGAAAGAATGAATTTTAAAAGGAGAGTAATTAAAGCTTATTTTGAGATCAGTTCTGAAGAATACAATGACATATGAAATAACACTCAACACTAATATAATCAGAAAACCAAAGCATGTATTTTTTTTTTTTTTTTTTTTTT
>NW_022589729.1:11072250-11079990 GCF_004348235.1 Phoca vitulina
ATTTATTTGAGAGAGAGAGAATGAGAGACAGAGAGCATGAGAGGGGTTAGGGTCAGAGGGAGAAGCAGACCCCCTGCCGAGCAGGGAGCCCGATGCGGGACTCGATCCAGGGACTCCAGGATCATGACCTGAGCCGAAGGCAGTCGCTTAACCAACTGAGCCACCCAGGCGCCCCAAAGCATGTATTTTTGAAGATGGCAGGGCATGCTAAACAAATGACAGTTTTTAACATACAGTTAAGATACTGAATAGCATTAATACTAGAGTGATAGAGACCAACTTAACCAAAAATGAATACTTCCTTCCATAAAATGCCTCACACATTTTCAAGAAAGGAAATGCTATTGAAGCTCTCTGAACAGTAGTATAACTTGGTCAGATCTGTGTTTTAGAAAACTAATTCTTTTGGTTGTACAACAGATGGACTTGAAACTGAGGAGATTACCAACAGGCATACCAGTCTGGAGACAATTGCTCTAGTTTAGGTGAGAGATAATGTGAACGGAATTAGAATAGTGACAGTAGGGATGGAGATAAAGAAACAATTTGAAAGTGATATCAAGAAGAGATTGTAGACCAATCTGATATATTTGGTAAGAGAGAAGGAGGATTGAAAAATGCCTCCAGAGTCCTAGACAACGGTATAGATGGCAAAGCTATAAATTTAGATCAGAAACCTAGGGAAAGCAAATCTAAGCATGCTGAATTTTTTCGTTCTGTGCATATATAGAGAGAGATGTATAATAACCCTTTTTCTAAAATCTCCAATGGAAACTCCTACTTCATCAATCAGAAATTTAATTCAAGCTAATTTTTAGCATTCCCACTAATCTGCAGTCAAACTTGTTTACATTCATTCTAGTCTATTAACTTTCCTAACTGTCAAAGATACTCCACCATTTTCACTCTTCTACGACAATTTGTATATTTTCCTCTATCAGTTAACTTATTGATTAAATCACACATTTAATCAGCAAACACTTCTTTATCAGGAACTGTATGCAAGTAAAAGGGCTAAATCTAGGAGTAAGAAGGTGAATAAGGCCAAAAAAGAATCAGACTTCCAGGAGAGTTTATGGTCTCATCCAAGAAGTAGGGGAGAAAAATCTATTTTTACAATGGTGTATACCAGCTGTAGTGGTCAAGTATGTATTCTGCATTCTTGCTTCTACCTATCAAACAAATGGCCTAATGCCTAAACTTAATGTCTTCTTTACTCCTTCTCTGATTACTCTATCTCACAGTGGTTTTTCTCATGTCTAAATATAAGCATTATTATCCATATCATTCTGTTAGATTTTTTAAATTGAAATTATTATTGAGATAATTATAAATTCACATACAGTAGTAAAAAATAATGCAGAGAGATCCCTCGTACTTTTTGGCCCCCCAATGATAACATTGTGCAAATTTATAATATCTCAACCAGAATATTGGAATTGATGTAACCCACCAGTCATATTCAAAATTCTCCAAATTTACTTGTATTCACGTATGTATGTGTGTGTAATAAGTTCTGCACAATTTTATCACCTGTGTAGGTTTACGTAGCTTGTGTCAGTCAAGGTACTGAACAGACCTAAGACCACGGTGATCTCTGTGTTGCCCTTTTATAACCATATCTACCCCTCTGACACCTCCCTGCCCTTGGTCCCTAAGCACTAGCAAACACTCAGCTATCTTCCATTTCCAAAATGTTTTCATTTCAAAAATGCTGCATAAGTGGAATCATATGATATGTAAACTTTTAGAGTTGGCTTCTTTTTTTTTTTTTGCTCAGCTAAGTCTCTGGAGATTAATCTGTGTGGGTTTGTATAATAATAGTTCATTCTTTTTTTATTGCTGACAAGTATTACATGGTTTACATGTACCAGCTTGTTTAACCGTCCACCTGTTAAGATGTGTACATCTGGCATGATTTTAGGTTTTGGCTTTTACAAATAAAGTTGCTGCAGGTTCTTGTACAGGTTTTTATTTGAACAGAAGTTTTTATTTCTCTGAGATAAATGCCCAAGTGTATTTGCTGGATAATACAGTAATTGTATATTAAACTTTATAAGGAAATACCAAACTTTTCCTTTGTGGCTGCAGCATTTTACATTCCTACAAGCAATGCATGAGTGATTCAGTTTCTCTTCATCTTTCCCAGATTCTGGTGTTGCCACCATTTTATATGTAGCCACTATTTAGCCATATCCAAATCCTTGTATTTCTTGCATAGGTGAAGTAATTAAAAATAACTTCAATAGTTAATTCTGACTTCTTGGACACGAAGGGTGTCATTTAGATCCTGCAGTGATAGACTGTTGTTGGGGCAGTGTAGGCAGGCAGCCAGAAATCCTCAGCCTTCTTAGGGATTGCCTCAGTGGCAGAGATTGCGTAAAGTAACATCCTTTCTGAAGATAGACCACATCTAATGACTGACTGATAAGAGAGTTTAAAGATGTGTCCATCATGACCCGACATGGGACAACTGAAGGATAGTGCTAGTTCCAAAGCTCACTCTGGAGTTGGCTAAGGGTGTATCTCAGCTCAGTTTCTCTCTACTCTCTCCTATTTTCTTTTCCTTCCTTGAACAAGTCTTGATTTGAAGTGTGGTCCTTAATATTTTGTACTCTAAAGGCCATCCCTGATTCAACTTTTCAGGGAACCCAACCTACAATACTAATATGATCTAATTTTTCATTGTCCAACTTACTTTATATTCTGTTATGAACTCCTGAAATCTGATAAATGTTAGGAATTAGTAGTTGTTTTCCATTTCTACTGCTTATTAACTGCTGTCTCTCAGCTTCAGACCTGTCTTCTGATGTTTTTCTTAACATGATGCTGGCTTCTTGTTGTGGTTTTGCCAGTTGAGGGCTCTAAAGGGACAGCGGATTGCTGGAGAAGGAAGGGACACACTCCTTTCCCTTTGCTTACTGCTCCTTCAGTCTCACCAGCACAGTTGATGCCAGTCAGCTTTCTACACAAATCAGCCCCATCACACCCCTCAGAGATACCTGTGCCAACCACACCTTCCCCTCCTCAGTAGTCTGACTCAGCTCAGTAGGGATGCTCCTTCAAATTGTACAGTTTTGATAATTTCAAACTGTTCTCTTTGCTCTCCAGTACTAGGTGCGATAGCAGTTTCCCGCAATTACCACATGATCCCTCAGTATTCCCACTTGGACTTTTTGGTTCTTAAATAGCAGATTATCAATTTGTAAGACTATATTCTGTCTATTCATGCTTCCTGAGATGCTGACTGATACACCATCAATTTTATATAAAAGAAGTTAATAAAATTCATGAATTAGAAAGCTATCCTTAATTTTCATAAGAATGTAAAATATTTAGGAATAATATAAAAAATGGAAAAGATACACCCATAAAAACACAAGGTTATTTTTTTCAATTAATCTGAATATTTCCTAACAATTTTATATGCTCATTGGGATAAGTGCACTCCTTAATCCCCATCATCTATTAACCACATCCCTCCCCTACCTCTCTGGTGATCATAAGTTTGTTCTCTATAATTAAGAGTCTGTTTCTTGATTTGTCCCTCTCTCTCTTTTTTTTTAACCTTTGCTTGTTTGTTTCTTAAATTCCACATGTGAGTGAAATCATATGGTATTTGTCTTTCTCTGACAATTTCGCTTAGCATGATACTCTTTATGCTTCCATAATTTGGGTATTGTGAATAATGCTGTAGTAAACATACGGGTGCATGCATCTTTTCAAATTAGTATTTTTGTATTCTTTCCATAAATACCCGGTAGTGGAATTACTGGATCATATGGTAGTTCTGTTTTTAATTTTTTGAGGAAACCTCATAGTGTTTTCCACAGTGGCTGCACCAGTTTGCATTCCTACCAACAGTGCATGACGGTTCCTTTTTCTCCACATCTCTCACTAAGACTTTTTTTTGTGTGTGCTTTTGATTTTAGCCGTTGTAACAGGTGTGAGGAGATATCTCATTGTGGGTTTTTTTTTTGTGTGTGTGTGGTTTCAAGTTTTTATTTAAATTTCAGTTAGTTAACATAAAGTGTAATAATCATTTCAGGTGTAGAATTTAGTGATTCATCACTTATATACAACACCCAGTGCTTATCACAAGTGCCATCCTTAATACCCATCCATAAAATTGCTAGGCTGGATGGAGGGCTCATCTTCTTCACAAATTCATTCTTAGTTTGGTGCTCATTCATGCAAATGTTTATTATTTTTGGTGCAATTGTAAATGGGATTATTTTCTTAATTTCTCTTTCTGCTTCTTCATTATTGGTGTGTAGAAATGCAACAGATTTCTGCACATTGATTTTGTATTCCTGCAACTTTGCTGAATTTGTCATTTCTAGCAGTTTTTGGTGGAGTCTTTCAGGTTTTCTATATATAGTATCATGTCATCTGCAAATAGTGAAAGTTTTACTTCTTCCTTACTGATTTAGATACCTTTTATTTCTTTTTGTTGTCTGATTACTGTGGCTAGGACTTCCAGCACTATGTTGAATAAAGGTGGTGAGAGTGGACATCCTTGTCTTGTTCCTGACCTTAGGGTAAAAGCTCTCTGGATGATGTTAGCTGTGGGTTTTTCATATATAGTCTTTATCATGTTGAGTTATGTTCCCTCTAAACTTACTTTGTTGAGGGTTTTTATCATGAATGGATGTTTACTTTGTCAAATGCTTTTTTTTCTGTGTCTGTAGAAATAATCATATGGTTCTTATTCTTTCTGTTATTGATGTGATGTATCACGTTGATTGATTTGTGAATATTGAACCACCTTTGCAACCCAGGAATAAATCCCACTTGATTGTGGTGAATGATTTTTTTAATGTATTTTTGAATTCCATTTGTTAGTATTTTGTTGAGAATTTTGCATCAGGGTCACCAGGGATATTGGTCTGACATTTTGTTTTTTAGTGATGTCTTTATTTGGTTTTGATATCAGGGTAATTCTGGCCTCATAGAATGAATTTGGAAGTTTTCCTTCCTTTTCTATTTTTTGGAATAGTTTAAGAAGACTAGGTATTAATTCTCCTTTAAATGTTTGGTAGAATTCGCCTGTGAAGCCATATTGTCTTGGACTTTTGTTTTCATGAGTTTTTTGATTAATGACTCAATTTCTTTTCTGGTTATTGGTCTGTTCAAGTTTTCTCTTTCTTCCTGTTTCAGTTTTAGTAGTTTATGTTTCTAGAAATTTATCCATTTCTTCTAGGTGTCCAATTTGTTGGCATATAGTTTTTCATAATATTCTCTTATGGTTATTTGTATTTCTGTGGTGTGATTGTTATTTTGTAGCTTAGGAGACTTTTTGATTGATTTAGTTATCCATGTATGTGATGGACCATATGTGCCTGTGTCCTGTGAGCATACACAGAATATTTTTTAAAAGACTTCAGTACAAGTGGCTAAGTAAATGATGTTTTAATCCTATAATGTCTTTATTAATATTAGAAAATGATATATTTTGGTGAACTGAGCTTTCAAAATCTATGATTAAAACTCAAAAAATAAGAACATGTTCTGTATATAACTATAAAATTATTTTCTGGTATAGCCAACCATATTTTAGTGAAATAACTTACAAATTTACTGAATGAGAATAATTTCCTATAAAAACAGGCCTTAAATATAAGAAAAAATAGAAAGTTGTGGGAAGAGTGTATTACTTGATCCATTTCATTCAGATGTGTGTGTGTAATTACTATCATCACCTTCTAAGTAATCCTGTCTTTCTTAACAAAAGTGATATATTGTTTTTTCAGTCAACCCTAGGAAGGTTATAAAACTTATTAAGTGTCTGAGTTTGCCATTACAAAATATTCTTTAGAAAATTTGAGCCATTATTTAACCATTTTATCAATTTTGTGGGTGTTACGAGAATCATTTGAGATTACTGTACACCTCTCTATGAAAATTATTTCCAAATATTTTCCTGAAGAGTTGTAATTGATTAGTGTTATGTGAATTTTAAAAATAACCTTTTTTTCTTTTTCAAAATAATGCAACATAGGATATACATACATCACTCAGAGTACAATTTTTTAATCTACATTTAATAATGCATGCATAAAAATAGTACCTGAGGGGTACCTGGGTGGCTCAGTTGGTTTTAAGCGTCTGCCTTTGGCTCAGGTCATGATCCCAGGGTCCTAGGATCGAACCCTGCATCGGGCTCCCTGCTCAGCAGGGAGCCTGCTTCTCCCTCCCCCTCTGCCTACTGCTCCCCCCGCTTGTGCTCTCTGTCTCTCTCTATCAAATAAATAAATAAAAATTTTTTTATTATATTCAGTTAGCCAACATCTTTAAAAAAATAGAACCTGATATAGTGAAAGGAAATAAATATTTACTGAATGATGCAGTGTTTCTCTTATGCTTTTTTTTTCTTAGAGGCATGGAGGGGAAAGGGAGAGAGAGAATCTTAAGCAGGCTCCACCCCCCAGTGCAGAGCCAGACATGGGGCTCGATCTCACCACCATGAGATTGTGACCTCAGCCGAAATCAAGAGTAGGGCACTCAGCTGACTGAGCCACCTGGATGCCTGCTCTTACATGCTTTTTCAAATGTTATTGCATTTATAGATCTTGAGAAATGAGGTTACTTTTTTTTTTTTTTTTCCTTTTTAAGAGAAGGAAGAGGGGTGGCAGTTCAGAGGGAGAGAGAGACAGGATATGGGGCTTAATGTCACAACCTTGAGATCATGACCTGAACTGAAATCCAGAGTCAGACGCTTAACTGTCCAGCCAACCAGTCACCCCTGAGATTCCTTGTTTTATTAATTATTATAATTTCAATTGTAAGACATTCACTGCTACCCATTTTAACTCCTTATTTTTACTGAAGTTTTCAGTCTGGATTTATAGTGAGAGTGTAGTGAATTTACAGATAACCTTTTTCCTGCAATTCAAGGATGTCCACCCCTACATTGCTTGCAGTAACAGAAGCAGGGCGGAAATAGCTTAATGTATAGCATAGAGGAGACTCGTTGAGTAAAATAAAAGATGACAAGCTTTTAACCAACTATTAAATTTATGCTTTAAATGTATTTAAAAATAAAGGAAAATATTCTTTTTTAAAATTTTTTTTAAGTTAACATATAATGTATTATTTGTTTCAGGGGTACAGGTCTGTGATTCATCAGTCTTACACAATTCACATACCCTCCTCAATGTCCATCACCCAGCCATCCCATCCCTCCCACCCCCCACCACTCCAGCAACCCTCAGTTTGTTTCCTGAGATTAAGAGTCTCTTATGATTTGTCTCCCTCTCTGGTTTCGTCTTGTTTCATCTTTCCCTCCCTTCCCCTATGATCCTCTGTCTTGTTTCTTAAATTCCTGATATCAATGAGATCATATGATATCTCTGATTGACTTATTTCACTTAGCATAATACCCTCTAGTTCCATCCACATCATTGCAAATGGCAAGATTTCATTTTTTTGATGGCTGCATAATATTCCATTGTATATATATACCACATCTTCTTTATCCATTCATCTGTCAATGGACATCTTGGCTCTTTCCATAGTTTGGCTATTTTGGACATTGCTGCTATAAACATCGGGGTGCATGTGCCCCTTTGGATCACTACATTTGTATCTTTGGGGTAAAGACCCAGTAGTGCAATTGCTGGGTCGTACAGTAGCTCTATTTTCAACTTTTTGAGGAACCTCCATACTGTTTTCCAGAGTGGCTGCACCAGCTTGCATTCCCACTAACAGTGTAGGAGGGTTCCTCAAAAAGTTGAAAAT
>NW_022589729.1:11080090-11087749 GCF_004348235.1 Phoca vitulina
AACCTCCATACTGTTTTCCAGAGTGGCTGCACCAGCTTGCATTCCCACTAACAGTGTAGGAGGGTTCCCCTTTCTCCACATCCCCGCCAACATCTGTTGTTTCCTGACTTGTTAATTTTAGCCATTCTGATTGGTGTGAGGTGGTATCTCATTGAGATTTTGATTTGTATAGGAAAATATTCTTTTAAATGGAAAATAGATTTAAAAAAATAGAATGAGGAAGAGAAGCAGGAGACTTCTCTAGGAACATTATGAGATTTGCTTTTCTTACTTTTGTTATGGAATGTAAATATTGTTCAAAATATAATCTGAGGAATACTCTAACAATCTGTATTATAAGAAACTAGGATGATATTAGACTTCATCATGTGTTGCTGCTATAGTTAAACTTTCAAATAATTGAATTTGTTTACATTTTTTTTTTCTTTCCTAAAAGTTACCTACTGAGCAGAAATTTTGCAAATGCTTGTAACATTCCGACTCCAAATTGGAAGTACTACCCCCAAACTATCAGATATCTGTAGATAAATAGATATTTCGAGTTCTAGCCATATGGGTTAAATGATTAAATTATGTAATTTTTAGTAGCAATGTTGACATTTATTATTGACCACTCTTCATCAAATTTGGAAGAATGGAAATTTTAGTTTGTCAAATAGTTATGACACAGTTGTACTGTGGGTTTAATCTTCAGAATAAACTAGCTACTGAAGGAAAAATTAGGAAACATTTTATGCATTTCTGTCTCCATAAAGTTTTTTCTACAACTACTCCTTTAACAGACCAGTGAAAGTTTTATGTGTACACAGGCTGAAGTTTCACATTGCTGCATTTTCTCTTTGTCATCTACATTGTTTTCTTGAAAGTAAGATACTATTCAAGTCTACTTAATTTTCTTAGGGGTAAGCTATGTATGGAAACAAGACATTTTGAAGAAAGTAAAATTTAGTGTCTGATTAAAATGGAATTTGGTAATTGCATTTATTTGAAATGGGCACAGAGGGAAGAAACTTAAGTATTATAAAAACTGAGAATCAGGTACTTCAACACTGAGAGAGGATCATCTTAAGTACAACAATTAAGTATTTCATAAATTATAAAACATCTTGCTAACAAGGGGCCTGAGGCAGTCATAAGTGTGAAGGCAGCTGTCCAGAGAGCCTCAAAATTGAGCAGACCTAAACTTATTTATTCATATATATGCATTATTCCGGTTTAGTGTAGTCTCCAGATTTTACTTCAAAGATTTTCCAGTGTATTCTTCATTGCAAAATGATTGATCATATTAAAATTTCCCCGATGACTTCTCACTACAATTAGAATAAAATCCAAATGTCTCACTATACCCTGTTAAGGCTCTTTATGAACTGTAGCCTGTTTAACATTCTAACCTCATTTTTTTGTTTGTTTGGGACAACTTAACCCCTAGTTTAGTTGCTTCCAGCTATATGGATAAAAACTGAAGCCACACATCATTTCCTAATTCCTGTGTCAATAGAATGTCACTGTTTGTACCAGTAAATTCTTACAAACCAATTTATCTTACTAAGTAGTTTGATAATCAGCACAAATGGAATGCTTATGAAGAATTACTTCAAGACCCTTCTTAGCTGTATCCAATAATATAAAACTTATTTCACAAGTAATTTAAAATTTTTTATTTATTTATTTGACAGAGAGAGAACACAGGCAGGGGGAGTGGCAGGCAGAATGAGAGGGAGAAGCACGCTCCCCACTGAGCAGGGAGCCCAATGCGGGGGCTCAATCCCAGGACCCTGGGATCATGACCTGAGCTGAAGGCAGTTGCTTAACCAACTGAGCCACCCAGATGTCCCTCACAAGTAATTTTAATTCTCCCCTGACTGGATTGCTATGCTTTAATTCACATTATCCAGACCCCAAACCCAATATAAAATACCTTTCTCTTACTTGCCAGTTTCAAGACATCACTAAGATGAATACATTAATAAGATTAATGAATTCTGTTTCACTTGGGCAACTGGATTTTATGACATTATCTATAGGGGCATCAACAGTCCTAGAGATCCCATCAAGATTCAGTTGTAATTGCCTCAATATTACAACTCAAGAAACTCAGAATCTATGTGATCCACTGGGTCTCCTGCCACAGGGGTCTCTCCATTGAACAGACTCTCCTCCATGAAGGTGTGGTTTGTCATGGTGAGATAAGTGCAGGATTGAGTGAGCTCCAGTTTCTTTTCACCACACCTTCTATTTTCTTTCCAAGAAACGAGAGTATTTCCTTTTAGGGATTCTTTAATTATGGGCAGATTTAAATTATCTTTGATGGAAACTGCCATGTTACTAATGACTCTGTTTCTCCTCTTCCTTTTTTGTTGGGAATGTATAAAAGACAGTTTTTAGGGAGGTCAACCCTGGGTTCAGAATATCCCTGTCTTCATCCAGACTGGAGGGCCATTGAGTAAAAATGTCTTTTTAGACTGATTTCTTACATGAGAAACTTTGTCTTGAATTACTTATCAAAACATTAGGAGATCATTCCTCAGTCTTATTTTGTTTTATCCATGAGAATCTAGTCAGAAAAATCACTTCTCTATACTTTTCTACCCACTGATAGACAACTTTCAGGTTGGGGACCAGAGGCATGGATTCATAACCAAGATATCTAAATAATGCTTGCCAGACTCTCATGGATTTGTCTCAGGTTAAGTCCACACTCTTTCCTTCCCAGAATTCTCTTATGTGTACTTCCATAATAATGTTTTTGTGTATGCACTTAATCTTCCAAAATGGCACGATCCTACCTCATATAGTTAAGAATTACAATCGGCACTCTAGAGAGCTTTTTATATGAACAAAATTATCCATCTGAGAGCTGCCTAAGAACAAAGGAGAGCAAAATTTCAAACATGGAATGGTCTGCTGTGTTTGATTAGTATGGGGAATTTCTGAAAGAAACTCAGATATCAAAATTGAATCCTGAATAAATTCTTTGTTGGAGATAAATGCCAGATATGAAAAATGTTAAACTTTTATTTTTGGAGTCCTTCTCAATTTCAACCTATCTACCTTTATTCTTTACCCATTCTAAGCTCCACCATTGCATAATGTTCCTGTCCCTTTTTCTGATCCTCTTCTCATGTCTGCTGAAGGATCCAAATCCTCCCCCCAAAGTCAAACTGCCCCTTAAATAAAATAGTCCTTCTTTATTTCTCTCTGATACTAAAGAAAAATTTATGTATTTAAAAACAATGATGCCATAGACATAGCTCTGTGTTCTGCTTTGAATAATTTCTTATTATTCAGAGAGGGAGAGAGAGAGCACAAGTAGGGGGAGCAGCACACAGAGGGAGAAGCAGACTCCCCGCTGAGTCCGATGTGGGACTCGATCCCAGGACCCTGGGATTATGACCTGAGCCGAAGGCAGACGCTTAACCGACTGAGCCACCCAGGCATCCCTATATAATTTCTTTTTAATGTTTAATAGTACCATTTTTATCCCCCAAAACATTAACAGAACATTTGGGCACTTATGTCTGAGTAGTTTATTGAGGTACCTGAATACTTTCTACAGTCTGATTATATTTACTATTAAGAAACTTTAATGTCTAGCACTGGGGAAGTGAAGTTTCCTGTTGTTCTACTGTTTTTGTAGTAGTAATATGAGAGTGATCTTTTGCTATTTTCTAAAAAAAAATGAGCTGAAGTATAAGATTCCATGTTTTAGATTCCATCTCCATGTTTTAACCAACTGAGCCACCCAGGCGCCCTCCATCTCCATGTTTTAGATAAGAAAAAAATATACAGAAGTTAGTATTTTGTTGAAATTAAGTGCACTATCTAGGAGATGATGTATACCTAGGAGTAAATCTTTCACTTCTGAATGTCTATAAACCATTCAAAGTGGTCATGTGTTGGTCACTAAGAGTACATTTGAGTATTACTAAGTCTTATTAGCTACTGCAGGCAATGGGTTCCCAACTTTTCTGAAATTTTCTGACAGTACTAAATGTTGGCATGGATGTGGAGCAAGAGACTTGATCATTTATTGCTGGTGAAAAATGTTAGCCACTTTGGCAGATAGTTTGACAATTTCTTATTAAGTAAACAACACACAAACCAACGATTTGGCTGCTAAATGTTTATGCTAGTGAGTTTAAAGTGTTCACAGAACTTGTATGTGGATTTTTAGCAGGTTTATTGATGATTGCCAAAAATTCAAAATAATTAAGATGACTTTTACAGATTAATATCCAAACAAACCAGTACTTCCGTACAATGGAATGTTGCTCAATAATAAAATAGAATAATCTATTGATTCAAACAACAATATGTATGAATCCTACCTGCATTTTGTTAAATGAAAGGAGACAGACTCAACTGAACACGTATTGTAGAATCACATTTATATGGAAAATCAGTGGTCCTCAGGGGTTGGGGCAGGGGGTAGTGGTTGACTATAAAAGGGAAACAAGGAAACGTAGGATGAAGGAAGGAGTGGTTCTATAATGTACTGGAATGGTGAATAAATGATTCTATGTATTTATCAAAACACATAGAACAGCATATCACAAAGCGCAAACCTCACTTTATGCAAACTAAAGAAAAAAAAATAAAGTTAATCACAATGTCTGGGGAATCTCTGGATGGAATGTAGACTGTACCAGATGACTTTAACTGCTATTCATGTATGAAAAGAAAACGCACTGAAGGGAGGGAGGGAGGAGCTGACCTAAGTAACTAAAAAGCAGTATTTAATGGGAATTTTAAAGCTAAAGACAAAAGAAACTGAGATAAATATATAAGTTCCAAAAGTGCTTTTATGTAATTTAGAAATGAACAGTGTATGTTCTAGAATAACAGACATTTATTTACAAAGGTATTTTGTGGAAGAATGAGATGATATTAAAGGTTAACTTAAAAGATTTAGAGACTTTTATTCATAAAGTAATTGTAAAATTAATGTCACATTATCTTAGGTAAACATAATAATTTACATTTACTAAATAGACATTTTACTAAGTTTTATTCATATCTCTGAATATACAGTCAGATTGGCCCAAAAATTGTTTTTGGAAATATTTCTTTGGAAAAATAGAAAATTGTCTTATTTTCAGGGTTATTTTACATGTAGGTGTGTTTATAGATATTTGCTTTGGTAATGAAAACCAAACGTTCCATCTGTAAAACTTTATTGGGATTTAGCTTAATAGTGCTTTAGCCTTTTTTAAGTCCCATTTCCTCAAGAGCTCAGGAATTTTTCTTGTTTATTCAACAAACATTCATTGCATCACTGTATATTTGATTATAGGACACTGTTAAAGGATATAGCCAATGAACAAAATAGGTAACAATTCTTGCATATGGGATTTACATTTGTGATTTTGCCCTAAAAGGTCAAGATTATTTAAGTTATGTGATTTGGAAATATATGTATATTGGGGCTCCTGGGTGACACAGTCCGTTGAGCATCAGACTCTTGGTTTTGACTCAGGTCTGATCTTAGGATCATGAAGATCAAGCCCCACACCAGATTCCGCGCTCCATGTGGAGTCTGCTTGGGTTTCTCTCTTTCTCTCCCCCTCCGCCCACTGTGTGTGCTCTCTATTTCTCTGTCTCTAAAATAAATAAATAAATAAATCTTTTAAAAATATGTATTTTATAATAGCTGTTTCAAAAATGATGCAGTGAAATAACAGCATCATTTCATGTTGTGACTAAATAGAACAAAGCAATTTATATAGATACATAATTATGACATGTTATAGAGATAATGCCCTGTAAGTTTTCTTTTGGGATATTAGAATTTGACAGTAATGACTAAATATTTATAACATATTAAAACTTTGATTCTGGAAGTATCATGTAACCTCTTATCTCTATACCCCTAGAATTTGCTATTATAAGCCATTCAATTCCTGTGCATTAAATTGCTAGGACAGCTTCAGTATTGATGACTTCTGATTTGGTGTGCAGCACAAAAGCTCATAGAGGAAAAAGTTTTGCCAGTTTTTTTTTTTTTTAATGAGAAATTTGCCAACAAAGAAGTAGATATTTTTATTTGAAAATTCACTGCATTCATAATTTTAAAAGTCTTTGCCAAAACAAACTGAAAAAATAAAACCTCTAAAAAGAGTTTTTTTAGATATATAAGTATATAAATGCTTGAGAAATAATTTTCTATTTTGTTATTATTTTATTCTCTTTCAAGATCAATTTTGATATATTTATTGTGTGAAGTTCATTTTCAGAAATAGAAGTCCAATTTATATTACTGGTTCTACCAGAAAAATAGAACAGCTAAACAGTTCCCATGTTGCCAACACATAAAACATAACTTTATATGACATGCCAATGTACCAGCAACATTTTGGTGATATAAAAAGAAATCCAAGTACATCTTATCATGTATACATTGAGAGTGAACATATCATGTTTTTTGAGAAAGCATTATTTTATTTATGTAAATGAAGGAGAAAAGTATAACTAGTTTAAACAGATTCTTATATATATAAACAAAGTTCATAAAGAAAATCTTAATGAATATGAGCAATAAAGCAAAATATTAAAATTTTAATAAATTCTAATATTTTCATCATGCAGTGAAATAAAGTGTTATCTGAATATAAATATATGGGTAATCAAAGTAAGTGAATAAATTCAGGTATCCTTATAGCAATACCTCATAACTTTTGACTATGCATTATGTGAGTAATACATTTCAATTTACAGTATTAAAGTAACTTCAAATCTACTCTCCATTAACCTGTGAACCACAACTTGGTATTTGTTTAAACATTGCTAGTAGCATGTAGGTATTATTTAAGTATTGTAATACTTGGTATTGAGGCCTGTTTGACTATATAGAGATCTTCATTTGTCATACATGATTTTTCAGAGCAAATTAGGAATTTTATTTAGTTAGTTAGCTGATTATTATTTGTTCATTCATTTTTTTTTTCTTCCTTTTCAATAGGTGTTATTTGCATATATAGGTCAAAATTTAAAAGATACAGTAAGGTATATGATGAAAAGAAACTTGCCTTTTTCTGTGAGATTTTTTATTTCCACTCTTTCTGCTTTCTAGCTTTATTAAAAGTTTGTTATTAATGTGATTTATGTTTATGTCTTCAAATATAATTTATGTACATAAATAATATATATCTACTCCAGCTATTAAAAATCTGGAAATCAGCACACTTATTAGAGTATCTCATGTGTTTTTTTTTATTTTATCATTGTTCTCAAAAGTTACATTATGTTCTGTAACTATAATACCCCCTTTTTCTTTTAGTCCTTACTCAATAAAGCAGTTAAATAGATTCAGTGCCCCTTGACTGCTCTCTTGCCATTTTTCTCTTGGTGGATGATACATGTTTTCTAAGAATTTCTTCAAAATGAACTTACAGTTCAAATGAACTTCCTAGGAACTCTCGTTTCTTTAAGTTCAAAAATATTGCTCCCTTGTCCCTGTTTCATTCATGTTTGAATGGTAGTTTGGCTAGCTATAAATTTATTAGGTCACACTTTCTTTCCTTGAAGATTGTATAGGTGGTTTTTCACAATCATTATAACATTGAGTATTGCTGTGGAAAGTTGAAGGTCAGCCTATTTTTTCACCTGATAGATGAATCAAAAATTTTTTTTCTAGCTGCCCAAAGCATTCATTCATATATA